>NC_060119.1:341198329-341501359 GCF_021461395.2 Schistocerca americana | reverse complement strand
ACCCTCATTTTTCTCCACTCTAAGTAAACACTACTGGTCACTTCCTCTCACTGCTACTGCCCTTTCCCAGTACTTGTCCCCTCCTCCCCTCCTCCAACACAGCCTCCTGATGCCATGCCAGGCAGCCTTGTCTGGCCATCATCTAGTCCCTGGATGCTCCATCAGCCATTACTCAGTGCTGACTCTTCTCTTCCCCCCTCCCCCCTCCAATACCCTGCTCTTCCATCCCCTTCCCCTCCTCCTTTCCCACCCCAATTCAGGTTGCCACTTCTGCTCGAAACAGCAACATCTCTTCTGGCCACACTGGCCAGTGAGGGTTTAAAAATTTGCCTGTCTTCTGTTATTTAACTGAAAACAGAGTGTACAGAGATAACTTCAATTTATGGGACCTACTGAACTAAAGGGAAATTGATAGGCCATCACGACCAATTTCTGTTATGGGGCAAAACCCTGATTACTTAAGGTAATGTAACCAGAAACTTAATGAGATTGACGCCAAGACAGAAAGGATCAAAGAATGAAGAGCATGGTGAGAACAGAATCTGAGACATCAAAGTGGGAGAGGTGAGTGCACCAGAAATTTAGAATGGGTGTCCCACTAGAGAAGGCACCAATTACCATGTGGTGTCTCTGTCAATGTAAGCAGACCCCTACTTAATTAATTTATACTTGTAAAAAAAATTTTCATTCTCTCAGCTAGGTTAACGTTATGCAAATTCATAAATAGTACACATGGTTGCAGATCTATTCTCAAACACCTTATGTTCATCAAAGCAAAAATTCTGTCAGATGTAATGCAAACTAACTCATAAGCACTGTCATGTGCAATTTGGATAATTTTTAATGGGTCATGGTATACATGCAAAAATTTCTTAGTTTCATCTGTGACCATGATAGATTTTCCTTTTATTTTCAACTGGTCTAAATCTCCAGTCTTAAAACTAGAAGGTCTTACATTTTGGTGATGCCTCTTCTTTCTTCCTAAGGGCTTCTTCTTCTTAACTTCTTTGGCTAGCCTTTTCCACCCTGTGCTAATTCACTTACTGTTGGACATTCAACCTCCTCTCTAATAATGATAGTGGGTCCTCCACAAATATATGTTCACATGTTGCAAAGCCAGTGGATTCGTTACATAATTGTTAAAAACATTTTCAAATGCTGTATAATGGTAGTCCATGCCAGATATTTCTTGCTACTATACACTACACAATCAGTTAATGTCCTTCATGACTCTTTGTCTTATGTTATCCTACAGAAAATATTTAGAAATTTAGAAGTGGTTAATTTTGAGCATCCCCGCACATTGCATGAAACTTTCTGAGATAAAGTAAGGCCCATTACCTGATAAAAGCGATTTCGGCACCCAGCCTTGCAAACATAATCAGTTTCTAATTTGTTGACTATAGTTTTGGTGTTAAATGGATACAATCTGACATGTTTGTAAATGTGTCTACAATTACTGAGTTGCACACAGAAACACCAAAAAGGCTGCTGTTCATATAAGATTTCTGTCAAAAGGCTTTCACCATGTGGGCTAGTGAGTCATTAGCACACTGGACTCGCATTCAGGAATACAATGGTTCAAACCTGCATTCGGCCATCTTGCCTTAGGTTTTCTGTAATTCCCTAAATCACTTCAGACAAATGCTGGGATGGTTCCGTTGAAAGGTCACAGCCGATATCCTTCCCCACCATTCCCTAATCGAAGCTTGTACTCAGTCTCTAATGACCTAGATGTTGACAGGATGTTAAACACTAATCTTCTCCTCCCTCCTCCTCAAAAGGCCTTCTACTGAAGCAGAAAAATGCACAAATTCATACAAGGACAAATCCCATACACATGACCACTGCCTCTGGCTGCTGTAGCTAGACTGAGTAGTCACTGCACATGATTACAGCAGCATCCTAGTGGTGGGGGTAAGAGAAGGCATAGGCCAGGGAGGGTGGGAGGAATATTAGGGTGGGGTCTATTCATTGTGGTCTATTGCAGGGATATGAGCCATCAGGCAGGGGATTGTGGGCAAGGGCAGAGTAAGGATGGTCTTGGATGTTGCATAGGTTTGGTGGTTGGTGGAAAACTGCCATGAGAGGAGTGCGAAGGATTATGGCTGAGATATTCCTCATTTCAAGACATAATTGGATGTATATGAAACCCTGTTGCTCCAATCATGGATAATAGTGAGTCATGAGGGGAGTGCTCTTTTATGGCTGGACACTGAGTATGTGGAAGATGGTAGCTGAATGGAGAGATAAGACATGGGAGATTTGTTTCTGCACAAGGCTGTGTTGGTAATTTTGGTCTATGGGTAGCGTCTTTGATTCATAATCAAAACGTCTTCGGTCCCGGATTCGATCCCCGCCACTGCCCAAATTTTGATAAATAATCAGTATTGGCTGCCGAAGACTTCCGGCATAAGAAGTCAGCCTCTTTCTGCCAACGGCCTTGTCAAAGAGGGCGGAGGAGCGGATAGAGGTTCGGGGCACTCTCTTGTCCTAGGGGTGGGAAATTGCCCCTAAAGGCGGAAGAATCAGCAATGATCAACGACATGAGGATGCAGAAAGCAATAGAAACCACTGCATTAAAGACACATAATGTGTATCCACAGGACATGTGGCCTGTAATTGAAGAAGTGTCATGATGATCTCTCCATTGGCAAAAGATTCCGGAATAGACCCCCATTCGGATCTCCGGGAGGGGACTGCCAAGGGGGAGGTTACCATGAGAAAAAGATTGAATAATCAATGACAGGATAACATTCTACGAGTCAGGGCATGGAATGTCAGAAGCTTGAACGTGGTAGGGAAACTAGAAAATCTGAAAAGGGAAATGCAAAGGCTCAATCTGGATGTAGTAGGGGTCAGTGAAGTGAAGTGGAAGGAAGACAAGGATTTCTGGTCAGATGAGTATCGGGTAATATCAACAGCAGCAGAAAATGGTATAACAGGTGTAGGATTCGTTATGAATAGGAAGGTAGGGCAGAGGGTGTGTTACTGCGAACAGGTCAGTGACCGGGTTGTTCTAATCAGAATCGACAGCAGACCAACACTGACAATGATAGTTCAGGTATACATGCCGATGTCGCAAGCTGAAGATGAACAGATAGAGAAAGTGTATGAGGATATTGAAAGGGTAATGCAGTATGTAAAGGGGGACGAAAATCTAATAGTCATGGGCGACTGGAATGCAGCTGTAGGGGAAGGAGTAGAAGAAAAGGTTACAGGAGAATATGGGCTTGGGACAAGGAATGAAAGAGGTGAAAGACTAATTGAGTTCTGTAACAAGTTTCAGCTAGTAATAGCGAATACCCTGTTCAAGAATCACAAGAGGAGGAGGTATACTTGGAAAAGGCTGGGAGATACCGAAAGATTTCAATTAGATTACATCATGGTCAGAAAGAGACTCCGAAATCAGATACTGGATTTTAAGGCATACCCAGGAGCAGATATAGACTCAGATCACAATATAGTAGTGGTGAAGAGTAGGCTGAAGTTCAAGACATTAGTCAGGAAGAATCAATACGCAAAGAAGTGTGATACGGAAGTACTAAGGAATGACGAGATATGGGAAGTACTAAGGAAAGACGAGATACGTTTGAAGTTCTCTAACGCTATAGATACAGCAATAAGGAATAGCGTAGTAGGCAGTACAGTTGAAGAGGAATGGACATCTCTAAAAAGAGCCATCACAGAAGTTGGGAAGAAAAACATAGGTACAAAGAAGGTAGCTGCGAAGAAACCATGGGTAACAGAAGAAATACTTCAGTTGATTGATGAAAGGAGGAAGTACATACATGTTCCGGGAAAATCAGGAATACAGAAATACAAGTCGCTGAGGAATGAAATAAATAGGAAGTGCAGGGAAGCTAAGATGCAGGAGCTGGCCAAAGTGGCCATGCGGTTAAAGGCGCTGCAGTCTGGAACCGCAAGACCGCTACATTCGCAGGTTCGAACCCTGCCTCGTGCATGGATGTTTGTGATGTCCTTAGGTTAGTTAGGTTTAACTAGTTCTAAGTTCTAGGGGACTAATGACCTCAGCAGTTGAGTCCCATAGCGCTCAGAGCCATTTGAACCATTTAAGATGCAGGAGAAATGTGAAGACATCGAAAAAGATATGATTGTCGGAAGGACAGACTCAGCATACAGGAAAGTCAAAACAACCTTTGGTGACATTAAAAGCAACGGTGGTAACATTAAGAGTGCAATGGGAATTCCACTGTTAAATGCAGAGGAGAGAGCAGATAGGTGGAAAGAATACATTGAAAGCCACTATGAGGGTGAAGATTTGTCTGATGTGATAGAAGAAGAAACAGGAGTCGATTTAGAAGAGATAGGGGATCCAGTATTAGAATCGGAATTTAAAAGAGCTTTGGAGGACTTATGGTCAAATAAGGCAGAAGGGATAGATAACATTCCATCAGAATTTCTAAAATCGTTGGGGGAAGTGGCAACAAAATGACTATTCATGTTGGTGTGTAGAATATATGAGTCTGGCGATATACCATCTGACTTTCAGAAAAGCATCATCCACACAATTCCTAAGATGGTAAGAGCTGACAAGTGCAAGAATTATCGCACAATCAGCTTAACAGCTCATGTATTGAAGCTGCTTACAAGAATAATATACAGAAGAATGGAAAAGAAAATTGAGAATGCGCTAGGTGATGATCAGTTTGGCTTTAGGAAAAGTAATGGGACGAGAGAGGCAATTATGTCATTACGGCTAATAATGGAAGCAAGGCTAAAGAAAAATCAAGACACCTTCATAGGATTTGTCGATCTGGAAAAAGCGTTCGACAATATAAAATGGTGCAAGCTGTTGGAGATTCTGAAAAAAGTAGGGGTAAGCTATAGGGAGAGACGGGTCATATACAATATGTACAACAACCAAGAGGGAATAATAAGAGTGGATGATCAAGAACAAAGTGCTCGTATTAAGAAGGGTGTAAGACAAGGCTGTAGCCTTTCACCCCTACTCTTCAATCTGTACATCGAGGAAGCAATGATGGAAATAAAAGAAAGGTTCAGGAATGGAATTAAAATACAAGGTGAAAGGATATCAATGATATGTTTCTCTGATGACATTGCTATCCTGAGTGAAAGTGAAGAAGAATTAAATGATCTGCTGAATGGAATGAACAGTCTAATGAGTACACAGTATGGTTTGAGAGTAAATCGGAGAAAGATGAAGGTAATGAGAAGTAGTAGAAATGAGAACAGCGAGAAACTTAACATCAGGATTGATGGTCACGAAGTCAATGAAGTTAAGGAATTCTGCTACCTAGGCAGTAAAATAACCAATGATGGATGGAGCAAGGAGGACATCAAAAGCAGACTCGCTATGGCAAAAAAGGCATTTCTGGCCAAGAGAATTCTACTAATATCAAATACCGGCCTTAATTTGAGGAAGAAATTTCTGAGGATGTACGTCTGGAGTACAGCATTGTATGGTAGTGAAACATGGACTGTGGGAAAACCAGAACAGAAGAGAATCGAAGCAATTGAGATGTGGTGCTATAGACGAATGTTGAAAAGTAGGATAAGGTAAGGAATGAGGAGGTTCTACGCAGAATCGAAGAGGAAAGGAATGTGTGGAAAACACTGATAAGCAGAAGGGACAGGATGATAGGACATCTGCTAAGACATGAGGGAATGACTTCCATGGTACTAGAGGGAGCTGTAGAGGGCAAAAACTGTAGAGGAAGACACAGATTGGAATACGTCAAGCAAATAATTGAGGACGTAGGTTGCAAGTGCTACTCTGAGATGAAGAGGTTAGCACAGGAATGGAATTGGTGGCGGGCTGCATCAAACCAGTCAGTAGACTGATGACCGAAAAAAAAAAAAAAAAAAAAAAGAAGGCCTCAATGAGATCCATGATATATTGAGAGATGGCTGCTCATAACTTCAGATATTATGACCACAGGTGTATGGAAGAGACTTCTTGGTATGGAACATGATGACAGCAGCAATTAGGTGGTGTGGGTAAGTAGAATGCATACAGCAGGCCGTGTGGGGGGAATATCAGGGTGGGGTCTACTCATTTTGGTCTATTGCAGGGATATGAGCCATCAGGCAGGGGATTGGGGTCAAGTGCATAGCAAGGATGCACTAGGATATTGCATAGGTTCAGTGGTTGGTGGAATACTACTATGAGATGAATGCAAAGGGTTATGGCTGGGATATTCCTCATTTCAAGACATAATTAGATGTATTTGAAACCCTGTCAGAGAATGTGATTCTGCTACTCGAATCACGGATAGTAATGAGTCATGAGAGGAGTGCTCTTTCAAGGCTGGACACTGAGTATTCCACTAACCCCCCTTGCTTTAACCTTCACTAGTCCCTGTCCTCCACTTACCTAAATCATACCCTGCTGCCAGTTCATCACAGCACAGCCCTCCATTCCACCAGCGCACCCAGTAGTCCTCTCCCTCTTCAATACTTCTCTTCTTTCCTGCCCCCCCCCCCACCCTCCCCCCCACCTCACACTCTCACACTAAACCTCCCAACAACTGTCCCCACCCACAACTCAGTCCAGCTGCAGCAGCCAGAGACAGTAGTCATATGTGCACACCTGTCTGTGACTTAATGTCTCCTCTGTGTGGTGCATAGTAATCTGTCCTTTTCATAAATTGTTGTTGTTCCATGCTCGATTTTCCAAAGTTTGATTTTGCCCAACAGCTTTTCGTCCTTCTCACAAATCAGAGCAGCTTTCATTTGTTATAATTCTAACACATTACTTTACTCAGTGTTCATCTGTTTCTTTCTCTTCTTTCCTATGTTTTATTTTTCACCTTCAAAACCACACAGACTCTGAATCATGAGTCACTGTATATCAATGATCTCATCAGTGCACAACAGACGGCTATGTGACTGAGGGGATTGTTGGTGCAGCATCTCTTCTGTCTGATATATTAATCCTAGACTGATCACACCTTCCCCTCACTCTTCCACATTTTCTAATGTTTCTTCCATACCTTCCTCTGCCACACAAATTTGTTGAACCTTGACCTTACCGCTCCCCCACTCTTTCATTATTCCAGTATGTACATAATAACCCCTTACCAGACCTGTTTATATTTTTTGTTCCCCTCTCTTCAAACAAATCCACCCACTTATCTACATTCCGCTGTTGTCACCCTTTTATTTTTCTCTTTGATCTCATTGTCTTTTTGTGTAATTTTCTGTTCCTTTCCGTCCTCCACCATCAGCCCTACTCTCACAGGTTAACGTTTCTTCCCCATACTTCATCTGTTCTGACTTTTTGTGAACATCTACCACAAAATATAAGTATTTTTATCAGTTTTTCCATCACTGTTTTAAATTTTTTTACTAATTTTTAAGCATTTTTATCATCTGCTATGGATCTTTCCTCCTTCCATCTGAGCAAATAATGAAAACTTTCCCTATCTGTATTCAGAACTCAGTCCCACATACCATTCTTGCACTGTTACCTAGTTCATGGAAGACCCTAAATGACCTGACCATCTGATTACTCATCTGCACCTGCAACCTTTCCTTCTACAATGACCTCTATCTGTCCTAATTCCATCATTCCCTAGCCCTCACCTACGTAGATCTGCATAATCATATAAACTGGACCCAAACCTTAAATTCTTCTGCCCTGCAATCACAAATTTCTGCACCCCACCACTTTTATTGAAATTCTTTACTCTCCAACCTGTTCACCTCCTACAGCTGCCTTGAGCTACCACTATCCACCACATCAACAAGAGAATGAAGGATACACTTGTAGTGCATGGAGATTTACAACTTGTGCAATTCGGAAATGCTGGTAGTGGTAGGAAGGATCCAGATGGTACAACCTGTGAAGTAATCATTGAAATCAAGCACATTCTATTGGGCAGCATGTTCAGCAACTGGGTGGTCCAGCTGTCTCTTGGGAACGATCTGTCAGTCATTCATGTGGACAGACCATTTGTTAGTCATGTTAGTCATTATGCCCATGTAGAAAGCAACACAGTGGTTGTAGCTTAGTTTTTAGATCACAACACTTCTTTCACAGTTAGCCCTCCCTTGAATAGTATAGGAGATACCTCTGACTGGATTGGAATAGGTGATGGTGAGAGGATGTATGGGCAAGTCTTGCATCTTGGTCTATTGCAGGGATATGGACTATGAGGCAAGGGGTTAGGGGGACTGGTGGAGCAAGATAGTGGAGTAAGGATGGACAAGCATATTTCATAGGTTTATTGGGTGATGGAATACCACTGTGAGAGGGTGGGAAGGATAGTATGTAGGAGATTGCTCATTTCTGGAATGACAACAGGTAGTCAAAATCCCATCAGAGAAAGTGATTTAGTTCTCCATTCCTGGATGGTACCCAGTCGCAAGGGGAATGCTCCTTGTGGGCAGATGGTGTGTATATGGGAGGTGGTGCATGACAGGAGAGACAAGGTATTGAACACCTGTTTCTGCCCCAGCCTGTTATTCCACCATTCACCAAACCAATGCCATATATTTTCCCATCCTTACTCCACTCCTGCTCCCAACCCCTTACCTCATGGTTCATATCTCTGAAATAGGCATCCCATATTTTGTCCCAGTACCACCTACTCAAGTCTGGTCACAGTTAGCTCCTGTCCCATCAAAGGCAGGGCTAGCTATGAAAGTGGCCATATGACCTACATACTAAGCTGCAACATCTGTGCTGCTTTCTCCAAGGGCATGATGACTAACAAGCTGTATGGCTGCATGAATGACCACCAGAAAATTGTGGCTGATAGCTGTATCACACAGCTACTGAACATACTGCCCAACACCATGTGCCTCACTTCCAATGATTGATTCACAGGTTGTGCCATCTGCACCCTTCCTGCCAATGACAGTTTTATGTACTGCACAGGTGGAAATTCTCCTTGCAATATATGCTAGGTTGCCATATCTCCCTGCCCTCAGCCCTCACTAGTTCCTGTCATCCACTTACATATTTCCTTCCCTGGGCCCACTCAGAGTCAACATAGCCTTCAATTCCACCAATGCAACCCCTCGTCCTTTTCCCCTTCAGTATTTCATTCCTTTTCTTACCCAGCTGCCAACCCTATCCAAAACCTGCATCCAGCAGCCCTCTTCTTTCCCCACCACATTCCTGCACATATGCTCCCACAAGCTGCACTACATTTTCCCCCACCTCACAGTGCTATTTGTCCCCTTATTGTCCTATGCCTCCTTCTTACCTGTACTATCATATTGCTGCTCCCATCATGCACAGTTACAACTCAATCCAGTTGCAGCAGCCAGAGACAATGGTCATGTGTGGGTGAATTGTGCTTGCATGAATGTGTGTGCATTTTCTAGTTCAGAAGAAGGCCTTTTGGCTGACAGATATAATGTATTGCAGACATTTCATTGTGTGTGTCTGTTGTTCAATGTGAGCAGCAACCTATCCTTTTCATAATGCTGTTGATATTCTACAGTTAACTTTCCTTTGTTTGAGTGCATCAGACACCTAGATGGTACCCCAGTGATCTTTCCATCTCATTCCATGTCATAAGTCTCCCTTGTCCCATTGTTCTGGGTGCCTTTTTTGAAACCTACCCCTTTTCCTAGACCTCTCCAGTCCTTTCCCTTCACCTCTCTTCCTTATCTCTTCAACACCTCTGCCTGAAGAAGGAGCCTCTGGCTCCAAAAGTTTGCCTAATTACAACCGTCTTTTGTGTGTGTAATCTTCCGTCACGTGGTGAGTAGATGTTTTGTTTCCTGGTAGTTAGAGAAGACTCAAACCATTTTGCAACATTACTGATGACACCATAATATTCTGATTTACTTAAGAGAATGATCTGATTCACACAGTCAAATGCTTTCAACAGGTCACAGAAATTGCCAGTAGCCTCTAATTTATTATCTAATGAATTAAGTGCATTCTCACTGTAAGTGTAAATAGCTTTCACTGTGCCAGAATCTTTGTTGTTGTGGTCTTCAGTCCAAAGACTGGTTTTATGCAGCTCTCCATGCTACTTTATCCTGTGCAAGCCTCGTCATCTCCGAGTAACTACTGCAAGGTACATGTTGCTGAATATGCTTAGTGTATTCTTCTTTTGGTCTTTCTCTACAATTTGTACCCTCTGTGCTTCCCTCCAATATTAAATTGGTAATCCCTTGATGGCTCAGAATGTGTCCTACCAACTGATCCTTTCTTGTAAACAAGCTGTGCCACAAATTCCTCTTCTCCCCAATTCTATTCACAACCTTAAGGAACCAAAACAGTGACTTGGCCACTATATTATTTGCAGTCAGACGCTCAAGGAGGCACTTGAACACACCATTTTCAAATACTTTTGAAAAAACCAATAAAAGTGAAACTGATGGTATCTCTTCATTTGCCCTCTTGTAAAGACGTTCAACTTACCGTATTTTAGTCAGTCTGGAAGTGTTCCGTTGACAAGAGATTGATTACATAAATAACTTAAGATAGACCTCAACTTGCATAAGCACTCTTTGATTATCTTCATTGATATGTCACCAAATCCACCAGGACACTTAGATTTCAAGGATTTTATGGTGGACACTAGTTCTTTGGGAGATGTGAGTGTCATTTCCATTTTACTCTCAGATACTCCACTGCACTGTTCACCATACCTGATAACCCAATGCTGTCAGTGACAGATGCAAAGCACTTATTAAGAGGTTTGCAAGACTACATGCACTTTTTACCAATGTCTTATTTATTTTTAGAGCTATCTGTTCCTCTTCCTTTTTGGCCCCACCTCTCTCTGTCTTCACTATATCTCATAGAGTTTTTATTGTGTTGCCTGATGTAGTTATCTTTTTCTAATAATAAAGCTGCTTTGATTTTTGGATTAGTTGCTTCTACATTTTGCAGTATCCTTTGTAATGCATTACACTGCTAATATCAGAGTTGTTCCTAGGTAATAGACACAGTCTCCTTTTTGTTCCAGATGATATCTTTATTCCTTGTGTAATCCATGGTTTATACAAATATTTTGAAATACATTTACCCATCACATGATATCATCTAAACTATTCTCTTACATTATTAATACTACTTACACTGACATTCTCAGAAATTACAGTACAGTTATTTACAAATGCCTTTTTCCTGTGTCTTGCCCAAGTGCAAACCCCAACTGGATCAGATTCTAGTTTAAATGATCAGGTCCATAATTACCATTATTTCCCACATTTCTACCTCTAAAATACCTTCTGTCACTTCCATTTCAATTTGGACCACTTTCTACCCAATTATTTGTTGGCAAACATTTTTTTTTTCAAAATCTGCTCTTTTCATCCTTTTTATATGATAATCCTTTCTTGAATCGTCCCTATCTTCAAAATTCCCCCCATTTTCTTCTTCTTTGGACTTGACTCTTTCTACTGTTCTTACATAGTTCAAAAATTTATTTATGTTACTTCTAGGACCAGACAACAGCAACTCCTTAATTCTCTGTGGAAGTTTGTTCCCAATACCATGATTATTGACTCACTACTCAGTTCTTTATCTGACTTTAGTTTTTTAATTCAAAACTAACAAAAAACTTTAATTGTATCTATCCTAGGATCATATCCATCATCACCCCAAAATTCATTTAAAGTTCTCTGCTGCTTGTCTGACGACCAATATTCATTTAAAAACAATGTCTTAAGCTCTTACCCTGAAATGCAAAATTCTGCAAGCTCAGCTGCCCAGTCATAAGAATCAGACTTCAAAAATCTTCTCACAAAACAGGTTTTCAATTTATTACTCCAACTTTCAGGCACATTATTAAATTCTCTAATAAAATCAGGAGTATGTACATCTCCATATCATTCAAAATTATTAAATTTCATACAATTAAAAAAAGAAGCCCAACTACACACAGTACATACATCCATACTTAACACTTTGAATGTTGCTGACTTTCTTTTCAGTTTCAAGCAAAATTAGGACCAATCTACAGTTTTATGTGCTTTCTAGATCTTATTTTCAGTAATTATTATACATTTTTTTCTAATTCTGTTTCTAATCTATCATCCAAACCTGTTTTAATCTGATTAAAGTGACTTTTCAAGCTCATCACTAGTGTTTGAGCAAAAAATCTTTGCTATTCGTAAATTAGTTTTACATAAATTTTCAATAGAGTCCATTTTCTTCTCATATAGTTTCCATACCCAATTTTTGCTGTCCATACAAGCGCTGCTAACATTATTCAGTTATGACTCTGTGTCTTGTACTCCTCTCTTATTTTCAAAACCAATTTTTAGTTTCAATCTTACTATCCATATTTGTAAGAAGATTATTTATCACTTTAATGTCTTTCCTGGTCTCTTTGATTTCAACTCTTAAACTACTAATTTCTTTTTAAAATTCTTTTTTAATGTTACCACTATTTGTATCTACTTTTAAATCTAAACTAATACTATGAGTCTTAGGACACATGTTACTCCCTCATTTCTTTCAAGAACTGAAGCAAAGCCTGATTATTATTCCTCATTCCATGTATTCCTTGCCTCACTTACTTTTCTGATTGATCCTCCAATGAAGACTGTTTGTTCCTTCATGCCCACAACAGTTAAATGTGATTTGGTTGTCATCAAGTTTGTCATATAAAGTTAAGTCTAGTCCTGACACTAATCCACTATCATCTTCAGGTTGAGTTTTAATTAGTAATTTATGTTCATCTACCACGTGAAATTCCTCCATTCTCTCTGTAAGAACAGAATCTTTAGTCCTTGCTCATGGCAGTGGTGCCACCATCTTAAATCTTACTACCACATATTTTTATGAATAATTACAATGTCAATTTACCTTGAATGTTATTCACACACATTGCAGCTGCTATTGCATCATCTGCTTAACTGCTGCAGCTCAAAATTCCCCTGTCAGCTCTGTTCACTGTTTGTTTACATCTGATCCACCTCATGCTGTTTGGCTACAGACAAAGATGGAGTCAACATCAATAATGCCTGGCAATACTGCATTTGACACTGGTCAAACTTTTCTCTGTAATGGTATCCACTTGTGTCATTTGTATTTTCACTTATAAAAATTTCAGTTCTCAGAATTTTTCTGTTCACTGTCTCATCTTCAGTATCACTGTCTACTTTAACCATCTGAATTACTAAATCTAATTAGCACTGTCCCTGTCCACTGTCTCTCATTTCTTATTTTCACAGTCACTTTCTATTATTTTGCTATTCATTTTTTAAATTTGAATTGTGCCTAAGTGGAACAGTCCTCACCCAAAAAGATGATCATCTGTAGCTTACCTGTACAAATGTGCCCTTGGTGTGAGCCTAGGAGAAAAGTTGATGTTGGTGATGATATGCTGTGAATAATGTAGTCCACATTGGGAAGTTCCAGTTAAAATACTTTGCTTACATTTAGATGTTGAATGAACTACTGTTTATGGTCAGATTGAGTAACATAGATTATGATTACAGTAAACGGAAACAGACAGCCACATACTACACTTGAAAGATGTCCAATAATATGACTGTGTTTTTCTGCAGTAGCCTAACACATTTGTCATCAAGCACACAAGTCCACATATGGCAAAAATATATAATTTACACAATCACTGAATAGAGTTCTTAAATCACTGTCCTTAAAATCTAACAGTCATATCAATATTAAAAGAATGTGCACAGGAAGTAACAATTGGAAGCAACACTGTTCACAGTCTGATTCTAATGTGACAGTAGACGATGATCTTTATTGACATTTTACTCTATTGATGAAAATAATTGAGATGAAATTAATTAAAATGTTACATCTGATTATTAATACCAGTCCGTGAACCATCGAGTAAGCTCCTGGATACAAAATTTAGATAAAATACAATACATTTTCTGACTTGTAATCTGTTTGAATTGTCTGTATTGTATTCACATTTATTGGCAGACCCAGGTATTGCTCCTTTCAGACTCACCAGAGGCAGGCTTAAAATGGCTTTCCAGCATGCTTCTTCTATAATTTTACAATAATTAGAACTGGAATTTGCTATTAGTGGTATTAGTGAAAGGACATCTCACAATCAAGACAACCTCCACACACACACACACACACACACACACACACACACACACACACACACACACACACAAGCAAGCACACTTCATGTCCACATGACTGCTACCACTGGGAGCTTTTGTCTGAGTGAATAAGTAACATTCTATCCTTTTCTGAATATTGTTGATATTTTGACCTGGGGTTTCCACTGTTTGAAATTATTTATTGTTGTTTGCTAGATTTTCACAAATTATAATGAAAGAGTTACATTCCTGAGTAACTGAATAGTAGGTGGATGTTAGCTTCAACAAGGACTTTGAGATACATTAATAATTTCTGTTCAATTACACTGGATAGCTTGCCTAAATAAGGGATCCCATTTCAAACACAGTTTTGAGTAAAACAGAGGGAAACATTCCACATGGGAAAAATATATCTAAAAACAAAGATGATGTGACTTATCAAACGAAAGCACTGGCATGTCGATAGACACACAAACAAACACAAACATACACACAAAATTCAAGCTTTTGCAACCAACGGTTGCTTCATCAGGAAAGAGGGAAGGAGAGGGAAAGACGAAAGGATGTGGGTTTTAAGGGAGAGGGTAAGGAGTCATTTCAATCCTGGGAGCAGAAAGACTTACCTTAGGGGGAAAAATGGACAGGTATACACTCGCACACACACACATATCCATCCACACATACACAGACACAAGCAGACATTTGTAAAGGCAAAGAGTTTGGGCAGAGACATCAGTCAAGGCGGAAGTACAGAGGCAAATATGTTGTTGAATGACAGGTGAGGTATGAGCGGCGAAATTAGCGGAGGTTGATGCCTGGTGGGTAAGTCACATCGTCTTTGTTTTTAGATATACTGTTTTGAGTAAGGATGTTAATTACTGCAGAATTAAATGAGTGCTCATTTTACTAACATATTTTCATTGTAATTTGTTTGAATACATTATTTATTTTCATTGCTTTTTCATTTACTTTATCAAATTGTTTGTAATCAGGCACATGTTTACATATGAACCATGCCAATGACATCTGAAATTGCTGGTATTTTGCCATTAACACCATTTTTGGCAAACTAGCTAGTTCATTAACTCCTCATAACCAAATGAATGCAATAATTAACAGAATTAAGCCCTATGCTAGCTCATTAACTCCTCATAACCAAAGGAATGTAATAATTATTAAAATTAATCTCTGAGTCAATACTTTTATTGTTCTATATACACTAGCTATTGTGCACGTGCCATATAAGTGACAGTACTGAAGATTTCATGAAATTCGAAAAAATAATAATAATGATAATTTTTGGGAGGCAGAAAAACATCACAGCTGGATGGACCCCACCTATTTTGTTACATATTCCTATATAAAAATGCAGTGTACCTTTTTTAATACTGTTCAAGTGGGATTTGATGGAAGCTGAAAGTGAGATACAACTAGTCATGAACCCTTTGATGTAACAGCCAATGTTTAATTGTAGTCAATGTCACTCAGTAACTACCCAAAAATTCATTTTTTGGCATTTCTCTCTCCATGACCTCCATTTCTGAGAATGGTTCTCCACAAGGTTTTATGAAGAATGATTCTTGTGGTTCCCATTTTAACTTATATTCATAATTATTTACTTTTGCAGGTGTCTCATCAGAAATGTCATCGTAGTCCTATAGTAGCTCCCTTCATTGTCTCTTTTGCTCAAGACAATTTTTCTGCTTCCTCTGATTCAGCTGGAACTAAGTTATCATACTGTTCATCCATAGATATCTCTCATTATAATCATCATCATCAAAGTACTCCCTCTCATCAGCAAAACTTATTGTAGCCCCAGAATTTGATTTGGTGTTACTATGAATCTGAATAATCAGTCTTGCTTCCGAAGTGATTTTGCTTTTTGGATCAGTAAACACTAATGTTTTATTGAAAAAGTCACATTCTACCTATCCCCTCATAATCCAGTCCATCCCAAAATGACATTTTCACTCAAAACTGGAATTACAAGGCAACCTTGAGCAAACTTTATATCTCCAACAGTAAAGGATTAGAGAACCTATTTGTTCACAATATTACTATACCTGACATTTGCTCCCTTGCTTTTACCACTACAACAAACATTTAAATGAAATCAGAACTGTATCTGATTTCATCTATTAATTTCTTAGAAATCCCCCAGATTGGACTACCAGTATCAAGTGAACAATTTCCTTCACAATTTTAAGCGTTTACAGAATTAAGTGGACTGCCACAGAAATCATATTATTAGCTCTCAACTTCCTCCTACATGTTAATTAAAATTTTTTCAAAGCTTATTTCTTTTACTTCACCCTTCTCTACTAATTTTTCTCTTTCAGTTTGCATATTTTTTTAGAGCAATACCAGATCTCCCTTCATTTATGCAATTCTCATTGGTACACTGATCAACTTCTACAGATTTTGCCTCATTATCTGACTTGCGGTTGAACTTCTCTCAACAATCAGGATGAATCTTCTCACAAATCTCTTTCATTTTGATTTTAACTCCATTGTTCTCATTACTGTACTTGTAATTATCCCACATCATACTCAAAATTTCAGCCAAATTAATATTTTTACTTCTGTTCTCCTTTTAGTCAATGCTTTACTAAACTTTACTGATGAAATCTGACTCTCAAGATTTACACCATCTGTGTCTTCACTCGCACACCTTGTCTCATCATCAATACCTAATATTGCAAATTCTCCATTCACTTCAACATAAATCATGCCATCACTTTCCTCACCGTAATATTATCCTCACTACTATATTCATCATTGCTTACATTAAAGTCAACATGTACAACATCATTACCCTTTAATGTCAACACTTCTTCCTCCCTCTTGCATGGCCATCAGCCCTGCCATTAATTAGATTAGAGTCAGCAGCACTTCTCTCTTCAGTATTCTCCCTACTATCCATTAATCTACAATGCCCAGTTTCTACACCTATATCTACATGGGTACTCTGCAAATAACACTTAAGTGCATGGCAGAAGGTTCATCGAACCCCCTTCACAATTCTCTATTATTCCAAACCACCTTCACTATTCTCTATTATTCCAGTCTCATTTACCCTCCTGCATGAGCTCTGATTTCCCTTATTTTATCATGGTGATCGTTTCTTCCTATGTAAGTCAGTGTCAACAAAATATTTTCACATTTGGAGGAGAAAGTTGGTGACTGGAATTTCAGGGGAAGATTCTGCCGCAATGACAAACGCCTTTGTTTTAATAGTGTCCACCCCAAATCCTGTATCATTTCAGTGACACTCTCTCCCCTATTTTGCTATAATACAAGATGTGCTCCCCTTCTTTGAACTTTTTCAATGTACTCTGTCAATCCTAACTGGTATGGATCCCACACCAAACAGCATTGTTCTAGAAGAGGATGGACATGAGCTGTGTAGGCAGTCTCCTTAGTAGATCTGTTACATTTTCTAAGTGTCCTGCCAATAAAATGCAGGCATTGGTTAACCTACCCCATGACATTTTCTATGTGTTCCCACCAATTTAAGTTGTTCGTAATTGTAATTCTGAGGTATTTAGTTGAAATTACAGCCTTTAGATTTGACTGATTTATCGTGCCACCAAAGTTTAATGGAACAATACCATAAAAGGAAAGTTGCTACTCACCATACAGCGGAGATGCAGAGTCGGGATAGGCGAAATAAAAAGATTCACACTATTAAAGCTTTCAGCCATTAAGGCCTACGTCAGCAGTAGACACGCATACACACATGCACACACACACTCACCAATAATGCAACTTGCACACACATCTGCAGTCTCAGAGAGCTGAGACCACACAGCAAACAGCAGCACCAGTGCATGATTGGAGTGGTGACTGGTTGCGGGGTAAGGAGCAGGCTGGAGCGGGGTGGGGGAGGGATAGTATGGTGTGAGTGGTGGACAGTCAAGTGTTGCAGTTTAGATGGAAGGCAGGAGAGAAGGTGCGGAGGGGGGACGGGGGGAATAGTGGAAAGGAGAGAAATAAAAGAAATTACAAGACTGGGTGTTGCGGTGAAATGACAGCTGTGTAGTGCTGGAATGGGAAAAGGGAGAGGGCTGGATCAACCATGCTTAGACAGTCAATACCACAGTTCAATCATGTCCACATTGTTATTTTTTGCCAGGAACGGCTCTCAGCAAGGGAAGTGTCCAGGCATGTTGGAGTGAACCAAAGGGATGTTGTTTGGACATGGAGGAGATACAGAGAGACACAAACTGTTGATGACTTCCCTCGCTCATTCCGCCCATGGGCTACTACTGCAGTGGATAACCACTACCTACGGATTATGGCTTGGAGGAACCCTGACAGCAACACCACAATGTAGAATAATGCTTTTCGTGCAGCCACAGGATGTCATGTTATGACTGAAATTGTATGCAACAATCTGCATGATGCCCAACTTAACTCCTGACATTCATGGTGAAGTCCATCTTTGCAACCAAGGCACCATGCAGCACAGTACAGATGGGCCCAACAACATGCCAAATGGACCGCTCAGGATTGGCATCATGTTCTCTTCACTGATGGGTGTCACAGATGCTTCAACCAGACAATTGTCACAGACTCGTTTGGAAGCAACCTTGTCAGGCTGAATGCCTTAGACATACTGTCCAGCAAGTGCAGCAAGGTGGAGGTTTTGGGGTGGCATTATGTGGGGCTGATATACGCCACTGGTGATTGTGGAAGGCACCGTAATGGCTGTACGATATGTGAATGGCATCCTCCGACCGATAGTGCAACCATATCGGCAGCATATTGGCGAGGTATTCATCTTCATGGATGACAATTTGTGCCCCCATCATGCACATCTTGTGAATGACTTCCTTCAGGATAATGACATCGCTCGACTAGAGTGACCATTACGTTCTGCAGCCATGAACCCTATTGAACGTGCATGGGATAGAATGAAAAGGACTGTTTATGGATGACATGACCACTCTGAGGGATAAGAAAATTCAAATTCATACAAATTTAATCTCATCACAACCCCATCACATGTGATAATCCACTTGTTATGTGACTAACAATTGATCCATAATTTAAAGTTCATAACTCGAGTGAAAAACCTTTTTTACAGGTATTATCACATAGTAATTAATTTTAATAGAATGGAATACACATTTAGATTGAAATCCAAAATATTCATCTCATTTTTAGTGCTGTTCTGCACAAAGATCTATGGTGTCTTGTCTGCAGTTCATTTCCCAGTATAATCTTTCTTGTGAAACTGAATTTCTAAATAATTCAGCAACATTTGACTTCCAGTTACCTTTGTCTGACATTTACTGCCACAATTTCTTTGCACCAAGTAAAGTATAGATTCACAGAACTTTGAAAACACATAATAAAAATAGGAGTTCTAAAGATGCGGACCCTAAATTAATTTTGATGTACACATAACAATCATGACTGTCTCTGGAGCAGTGCCTTCTGTTCATATCAAAAATTGGAAAAGTTAACATGTATCATTGAACACATGGAACAAGTTAATTAATAATTTCCAATACCCATGGTGCCCAGTGGTTTTCATGGCTGTTGCGGCAAAATAGTTTCACTACACATATGGCTTAGAAATGTTGAGGTGATCATTATGTGCAATTTATTTCTCCTACTAGTTCCTACAGTGCATTTTTAATCCTTGGCCAATGCTACAAACATAATCAAAGTTACGGTACCATTATATAGATTTTCTCTTTTCCCATCGTTTACATTATTTTCTGTTGGTGCCGCTATAGGCTCTATTCTGTCAGTGAATTGTTTTGCTCCACTGTAATTTTTTGTGGATAGCATTCCTCACATTTTCCACTTTTGAGTCACTGCCACAAGCTTCAACATTAATTTATGTGGACACTACATTGTGTTCCCACTCATGTGCAACTGACATTTCATTTCGTTTCATTTATTTATTGGTGGACAAGTCAAAATTGCGAAAGGAGCAGAAACAAACACACACGCGCGCGCGCGGCCACACACACACACACACACACACACACACACACACACACACACACACACACACACAGAGAGAGAGAGAGAGAGAGAGAGAGAGAGGGAAAGAAAGAGAGAGAGAGAGCATGACAAATTTCACAGTGCATCACACACACCCACCAAAGCACACAAATTACAAAGCACAGTTTTAATTGCTTGAGAATAACATAACATTGTGCAGTTTGTAACAGAATATAAATCATTTTGGGTTCTGTAAGAAATATAAGTGGCAATTTTAGGTGCACCTTCAAAATGTTTCCATGCTGTTTTGTCACCTGACAGTGCTCTAAAATGAAATAAATCACCAAAAAACAGACTTTCAGTTTGTTTTGCTTCTTAAGGGCAAGTTATGGAATGCACAAAACAATATGGAAGAAACATTCAGTCTCACGTAGCATGATTACTTTGTGCTAATTTCACAAGAATCTTATTGATGAGTTTTTCTACACTCTTACTTTTGTTTGTCAGAACATGATAAAACTATATGACTTCTCAACTGCATCAATTTGTGGTTTGTAAATTCATATGCCTTTTTTGCAGATTAGTGAAAATTTCTGAAATTGGTGAATGGATGGCTAATGAATGTGCCATGACATTTGCAATGCATTACACATGGCCATAAAAGCACACTAATTACAAAGCACATTTTTAACTGGTTTAGAATAAACCAGTGATGGAAATAATGACAATTAGTCCAATTGAAATTAAAGCCCTGGATAAAGAAAGTACCACCAATGCAGCAGTAGCTATCATTTTGGACTTGAGCAGCTTTATGGATAAAATGGTTAAATTCTTACTTATGGGGGAGTGAACAAGACTATATGTGCAGTGATAACCTAGTGTGCAAAGCATACAATGAACTACAGTTTTTAATTGCTTCCTGATATTCCCTAGACATATTTCATTTTTCACATAGAAGGGGTAAAACGGCCTTGCAGTTACTTCTGTGATAAATAATGCATGCTCTAGATATGATAGCACTATATATTATGCCCATTCAGTTCTTTTGAGGGAGATATTTGGGATCTGCAGACCATGCTGAAATTACGAATGCATGCTTGTCTTTACACATTAATGTCTTTAATATTTCTGTATGTTTTTCAGATTACAAGTCTTTTTGCATTTGCATAACTCCCAACTTAAATTCATTAGCTAAAAAATATAGGAAGTAAATTATCTGCCCTGTGGATGCCTCTCAGAAAAAGATTACCACATTTCCCACACCCATAATTTTACTGCCACCCTTTGCAGTGGTCTCCATCTCTGTCCAGTGGTTATATTTCCTCAAAAGAATGTACAATCTTTCATGGAAAACACATCAACAATTTTTTCTGTGACAATGTGACAAGACAGAATACTGTGAGGGAGTTCCATGGCTGCCTTACATCGTCACCACCCTGTAACTGAAGGGATAACTGCAGTTCCAAAATTTGCTTGTAATTGAAAGAGAAAACTTGTTCTGGCATTTTAATAATGTTAAATGCTGCTTATAATATAAATTATAAGCTGTCTTCAGTAGTGTAATATCTGAATTCAGATAATCTACAATCTCATTCACATAATTGACTTACTGAAAGTTGCATACAGCAAATATCACAAAATATGTATTTCTGCTTAATTCGTTTTACAGTTATTTCAGCTAGAAAATACAGACACTGCTCTCCGGCATCAGAAATCTCATCTCTGTCTTTGTGTTCTATAGTTTTGACTTGGGCTGGTATGACCCCAGTTGTTTTTGTGCCCTAAAGCAAAACAAAACCAAACCAAGAAATCTCATC
Organism: Schistocerca americana; assembly: GCF_021461395.2. NCBI lineage: Eukaryota > Metazoa > Arthropoda > Insecta > Orthoptera > Acrididae > Schistocerca > Schistocerca americana. The sequence goes on along the minus strand of NC_060119.1, from coordinate 341,479,589 downwards.
TACATTGCTGTGACTGGTTTTGTACTCTCAGGCATGACTGCATCACTGTTGCTTTCTGACTCATCACAATTATGCCTGTGTTGTAGGTAGTCAGTGAGAAATCCAGAATTTTCTGTGTGATAATTGCAATGGCGAGAGGGATTAAAGCACTGTGACTCAGCAATAACCTGCAAAATTGTCTTAAAAGTGAAGGTGTCTGCAACTAGCTTGTTTCAATCATCATGCTGAAATTTTTTTGAAGACATTTTGTGACAGTCTGCACAATAAAACACTGTGGAAACTTTTTTCTTCCAGAAGATACCTCTGACTGCTAGTTTCTGTTGCTTTTGTTGTCAGAATTACCCCTGTTTCCCAGGTATTTTTTTCTCAGTTTTCAAATTTTCAGGCAGCATAATATGACTTGCGAGAAACTGTACAGCAGTATCATGTTTGTCTTGAGCAACTTTACACATTGCAGTATTTGTATTCCTTGAGGTCATTAATCTAAACCAGCAGAAAATTATGTCTATCAGATATACAACTGACTCAGTTGAACTTTAAAGTATTTTTTGTTCTGCTGCACATATTGTCATTGAAACACAATGATTTAAAAATACAAAAGCAGGGCCATCCTTCTTTTTATCACATTACTCTGATCTCACGAAATTATTCAAGGGTTGTCTGTAAAACAAGGTTCCCATGGCGCAACAGTCCTGAAAAGCGCTGTTACAGTGGATCCCATGATTCTATAGTGTACCTTGGTTCCCCCACTCCAAGTCTCCTCCCTAGTGAGCTGCCTGCATGGAGCTCAGTCTTGGCTTGGCAGCCGTACATGTTGGATCTCCCCCTCACTTCGCCCGCCAGGTATGAGCTGCACTCGGTGATCCATTTTCTGTCTGGCAGAAATCCATTCCCAGCTATGTGAAATCTATGGAGACAAGTGTATGAGTGCATAACACATGCGCAAATGGTGCAGAGAGTTCAAGAATGGGCATACTGATATCCACGATGAGAAGCGTTCTGGACGTCCATCTGTTTCTGATGAAACAATTGCAAAAGTGGAGGCAGATCGAAGAATGACAGTTCATGAGCTCTCTGAAATGATCACTGATGTCACCAAAACCTCTATTGACAAGATTTTGATGGAGATATAGGGTATGCTAAGGTTTGCACAAGGTGGGTGCCAAGAATGTTGACCGAAGACCACAAATGTCAACATGTTGAAGCGGCCCAAAAATTTCCTCAAGATCACAGACCTCATGGCAAGGAATACCTTGACTCCATCATCACCCGAGATGAGACTTGGGTGCACTACTGCACACTTGAAACCAAAGAACAGTCCAAACAATGGAAGCACAAGTACTAAAATCTCAAATATTTTGGCTATCAATATCAAAACAGTCCCATACTCAGGAAATGAGCACAGGAGTAGGGGAGCAGATGCAGGAGTCCAGCATCCCTTTTCCAGGTAACGTCTTAGTGGACATGGCTTGCCTTTGCCTTTTTCCAGCCTGTTATGAAGTGTCAATTGTGCATGTGTATCATTTGGATGACTGTGATGTTGTGGATAAAAGGAATGGAGGGGCTGTAATCACATGCTGACACATAGCCTACTCCTCTCCAACAGTACTAAGGGAACTGCCAGTCTGATGCATGGACCACAATCAACAATGTCACATGCAATCACTTTATGGGACACTGCTGAGAGGTTTGGGTGTAAATCCAGTTCATTGAGAAAGGATGTGGGTGGCCAGAAAACTTTATAAGATCACCTTTCTTTCCCTTGCTGGCTAAATATTGACAGTGGAATTTTTCCACCACCAGGATTCTACCTAGCTTACCTCCAAGTTGAGCACTACCACACTTGCAACCACTATTGACATTGTCTGTAAAGGTAGGTCATTCTGGCTAATGAAAGGTAAACTTAATTTTGAATTTTTGCCATATAGATACCATATAGTATTTAATCTCAAGGATATGTCAATCTTGGTCCGCCTTCATAACCAAATGGTCAGAGCATTCACACTCAGGCAGACGACTTCTGTTAAATTCTTGGTACTGCCAGCGGTTTTTCCATGGTGGGAGGACAGGAACAAGGTGTACATAGCCTCAGGATGGCAACTGAGGAGCTAATTGTATGAGAAGTGCCAAAGTCTACAATGGCTGTGTGAGAGGTGTGTTGACACTGCAACTCAAGACAGAGTGGATGGTTGACGTGTGGTCCTCTGGAGTTTAGCTTTAGGCAACATTTTTCAGATTTTACTTCATTTTCTACATATTCATGTTGATCCCTCATTTTTTGACACAATAATTCATTTTTAATGTTGCTAAGAATGAACAGTGCACATACTTCTAGGAAAAATGAAAAATTAACAATGTTGCTCAAAAATCTATGTCTACATGTTCAAAATAAATTGGCGGTTCTTCTGCTTACCTCATTTACTGTTATTTACTTGTATCGAGTATGTGTATTGAAAGGAAAATATTCATATAATATTGACAGTGGAATATTGATGTTCATATACTGACTTTTTATATTCGTTTTTGAGACGAGAAGCTGTCAAAGTACACATGCCATTTGTTTCAGCAGTTGTTGAAAAAGATGTTCTGTCAACAGGCATGTGTTGCCAAGAACAGACTTCTCCTGATTTTCATGATCCTCTGCATGCTGACTGTCATACACTGCAATAGTTCTGAGATGGTTACAAAACAATTTTCTTACACCTTAGAAGAATGCAATTTCTTAAAGAAAAATGCTGGGATTTTAAATTAATTAACCTTTTTGTAATCTCAGTTCCCATCTCCTATAAGGTTTTTCATTGTTTTAGTTCATCTTATAACTTAGGTTTAGATATGTTTTTTAATATTTTTACATCATATTGTCAATATCTTCAGGTCATTTTAGTGATAGCTATCCTGGTATTTTAGGTCAAAAAAATCAGTGACCTATGGTTACAGGAACATTTTCATGTTCTTAAACTAAATGAATTCTTACTATGGGCTGCTGCCTCTACTGCCCCCCCCCCCCTCTCCCCCACCGCCACCCCTCAACCCATAGAATTACAGGAGCCTCTGATCAGTACTGCCTTTTGTTTCATTTACAGTCATCAGTTGATTACAAATGCATTCTGAAACTGTTGCATCATTTTCTCTATTGTGAAATGTAGGTTTCTTATATAAAATTGTTTTTTTACAGGTTGTTTGACAATATAAAGATCTTGCTAATTACAGTGTGCATTTTGTTGCTAACATTTACACAGCTTACTGTTCTAGAGTATAATGCAATTACACTGTTTTTAAGAGAACAATATGAAATCAACAATAGATGACAATATATGCATTTTTACAGCAAATTACTGAGTTTTTGATTTACTAACAATTTTATAATTCACAATATAGTTAGGAGTCAGAAATCATCAAACCTGTGCTCCGGTAATATGCATAATGTCATACTACATAAGTCATCAATGACTGTCATTGTGTATGTATATATTTGAACTTGGTTCATTCTATTACATCATCCATTTATTTTCTATACATTTGTACCTCGATCATACTGGCTATTGCATGTCAAATATTGCCCATGAGTATCAAGGTATTTCTAAGATTTTAAAATGGAAACATAAATAACAAACAAGCAGTATGAATAACATGACATACCTTCATTCTGTTCTGCCTGTTGTAAAGTTGTAAAAGTAACTTCATTCTGAATCTGGTCATCCCTCCAATGTTTTGGAAGCTCATTATTAGCTCTGTACTTCTTAATGTGTAACTGCTTATAAACAATGTCTGGTGCAATGAACTGTTAATGTGCGTTTTTAGATGACTCCTATGTTGAACACATGTAGGAGGTTCAGAAATTACTGTTGTTCTGTGTTTCAAAATACAAGAGTAGGAGTTACCCATATGTCCTGTGGAAGAAGGTAAATGTACGGTATCCACCTGCATAAAAGTGGTGTCCCCATTCCACCCTATTACTTCTAAATGAGAAATGGACATGCATCCTTATCATAATCAGAACTGCAGTCCTTTTTCCACAAAGAGCTAGGAATTATAGATATTGGCTTAAGTTTATACTGCACAAATGCACATATTCCCATTTCTCTCTCAGGTATTGGTGTAAACCATCTGAAAACTGTTCCTGTCAGAGCACAAAAACAAGAATATGATCCCCTATAAAAGACTCTGGTGGAAAAGTGGGGAATGAGCTGCCTCAATCCTCATTATGCCTTCCTCACCAAAACTTTTGGCATGGGAACATATTCACACTTTTTAACATAGAATGTTCTAAATACTTTTACCCAGTTTCTCTTTGTAATGAAGTCCTTGTACTCAAAATCTCCCTCTCACTGCCTCTGTTTATATATGTCTATCTCCCACTGTCTGCCACTTTCACTGTCTCTCTGTCCCACTGTCACTGTATTTGTCCCAGCCTTTCTCTCTCCCATTACCTGTTTCTTTCTTACAATCTGCTGTCTTTCTCTTCAGTCACCATTATCTCTTCGCCACATGTGTCCTTTGGAATGATTAGCTCAGGGTTTTGAACCCTAGGCCTGGAAACTTTAACACGTGGGGATGGGGGAAAGTTGATAATTTCTCTCGTCTTAAGGTTAGCGAATCTGAGGGGGAGGAGTCTGCTCTCATCCCTCTTTTCCATTTCCACTGCCATCTCTCTCTTTTAGTCCCAATGTTACTATCTCTATCCATCTCTCTATCTTTTACTGCCACTTCTCTCACTGGCCATCACTATCTCCTCTGTCATTGGTTCCCACTGCAAATGTCTTCATCCATCTCTCTTTCTCTTTCACTATCACTTTCTCTCTCCCAACATCACTGTATTCTCTCTCTTTCCCTCGTACTGACACTGTTTCTTCTGTCTGACTGTTACTGTATCTCCGCTATTCTCTCTCAGCACAAAAATCATCTGTATGTTTGCACACCAAAATTTTTGATGAGTAACATGGAATGAGGAGCGAGGTAGCTGGTCCTCCACTTTCCTGTCAGAGTCTTTTAAAGATGACCATATGCATCTTTTATGTGGGTTAACAAGAGCATTTTCAGAGGGCTTCCTTCTTTACCCTCATACAGCAGTGTGTGCTGCTTACATAAAATAAGTGCTATAGATCAGTAAAGTTCTGAAAGTTTATTTATTTACTTTGATACATTTAAATACTTTGTCATATATAAACAACTAATATGAATGCCTATTATAAAGTTAAAACAAAATCATCTCCCATCTAATGCAAGTTCACTTTACACTACTTTACATAGAAAGTCACAACATATTTAGCTACATCTACAGTATACCAAAAACTGTGGTGTTTGATTTGTGAGTACAAAGAATTTTGTATGACAAAATAATTTTTGTAAGATGATTACACCACCAGGTGTCACCATCAAATAATTTACAGGTCAAGACAGCCTTTATAGGCATGAAGTACCCTTTATACAGAGACAGAGCTTATGAAGTTTTATTGGTGAAAATATGGCAACTAAGAACACATTTGGAGGTCTCAGAGCCCTTGCAACGACCCAAGAACCCTTACCATATGTTCACTATATGAGTTAAAACTACATTTATTCCTCAGACAGTATATTATGCACATATTTTATGTGTGTGACTACAGTAACTTTGAACCTCTGGGTGTCAGTAACAGATAATGATATCATAAAAGGTTTCAAGGTTCACTGAAAACATTGTCTAAAGAACATATTTGACAAAAAACATTGTCTAAAGAAGATATTCGACAATTTTCCAGAAGTGGTCCTCCCAACAACTGGTGCTTTTTGCACCCAAAACCATGGTTCTTTGAGTGTGTCTTGATAATGGATAAAGCTTTTTGAAAATGAATAAATGGCATATCTAGATAAATGTCTAAAAAACATACAGTTAAAATGTGATCCAGGTTCTAATGCTAGTCATTTAGATAATTGGGGCTCACAATGCAAAAAAGTCTGAAAAATTGCTATTTGTAGTCTTCTGCATAAGCACAGCAACTTTGAACCTCTGGATCTCGATAACTGATAATAAATTTAAAAAATGTTTTGAAGTTCCCTGAGAATATTGCCTTAAAAACACATGTAAAAATTTTGCTGATTTGCCATACATAAAAGTTACAGAAATTGTCACACAATTGGTAATTTTAATACCCAAAAATCATGGTTTCTGGGGATTTCTCAAAAAACGTCTATGAAAAAATGGTGTTTTTATAATAATAATAATAATAATAATTTACTGTCATTCAATCATTAGAGCACTAGACAACATCACACATATTATACAATACAACTGATAGTTTAAAAGAAACAACACAATTGTTATAAGTGTTACAATATTACATTACAGTTGGAATATTCATTTATGTCATTGAATGGGTGGGTAAGTAGCCAGTCAAACAGTATTTGTTTGAATGCTTGTATGGGTAATTCTTGTACAGATTGTGGAATCTTATTAAATACTTTGTGCTCCATCAGTTCTCAAATGTTCAGTGATTTTGACAGTCTGTGTTATGGGTTATAAATGCACCTGTTCCTCTTGTACTGTAGCAATGTACATTTTCTCTCTTTTGGTTCTGGTTACTTCTTTTTTGGATAAATTAAAACATAGTATATGTCTAAGTTTATTGCAGTTCATGATCCTTTGTTAATAAAACAATGGTTTACAATGTGACTTATAAGACGAACCAGTAACTATGGTAATAGTTTTTTCTTCCGTGTTAAACTGTTATGCACACAACTAGAACTCCCCCATGAAATAATATGTTAGTATCTTTGGAAGAAAGAAAAATAGTACGTTCTAATATACTTTTGGGTACACAATCCATGAGTTGTCTTAACAGATAAATTACTCTTGACAACTTACCACTAAAATATTGTACATGTTGAACTCAAGATAATTTATCATCAAAACATACTCCAAAACTTAACAAAACTAGGATCAACTGTATTTTATTTGTATGTCATTTGTATTTCAGAATAAAAACCATGTGCTGTGTATTGTTGTCATTCAATAAGAAGCCATTTGCTTCTTAACCAGTTGGAAGCTTGGTCCGTTGTCATTGCAACATAACTTTTAAGACTGCCACCATAGATGACACCTAATGCAAAAGAATAAACTGATTTTTTTCAGTTTGACTGGGCTGGAGAAAGTGTGTTAAATTTTGACCCTGCACTGTAGCATAGCTACAGTATGCCTGTTATTCCAATAGGTATACAGATGATGCTAGGGCAGAGGCTATCCAAAACACATGACATTCTGTCTCTGTGGTGAAAAGAACCTGAGACAGAACCCCTTGAGAAATCTCATTTTTATCATCCCTAGTAATGGGCAAATTTAAGAGCTGTATCATAGTTTGAAATCTATGTAAGTGCCCTAAAAGTGGCTGCGGAAGCCAGTTCGAAGCTCATAGGAAGTCAATGGTATACCACCTCCAATAAAGCCATGCTTAGTAAAGCATTGTTTTGTTGAAACTAACCTTTGGGTTGAAGGCAGATTTACTTTACTTAGATGTGAAACAAACAGAATTTTAATCACTAGCTATGTTAACATGGAAGACGTGAAGACTTCACTAGTTGCAACCTATAAAAGAGGTTGTTTTCAGTTTTCTTTCTTGTTTTTTTATTTATTTTTTTTATTTTTTATGGTAGTTGCACATGAATTTCTGGTGATATAGCATAGTGTTTATTTTGTTCTGTAATGTAATGAGTATCTGTTTGTTGAAAATAATAATATACAACTGATATTATTTCCCTTTTTGGACATTAGTAATAAGATTTTCTTGTTTAGTGAATATGTAAAATATTTTTGATTTTTTATCATTTATTGCATTAATTTTGATTGGAATGACTTTGTAAAGCTAAATGTATACTGAGATATTGTACAGACAGAGCGAGAGGGATCAGAATATCAATTGTGAGGGTCAAACAGTGTGAATAGAGCATGTGTTGCAATCATGTCTGTAGCGAGATGATGTAAGGAGTGTCATGAAACAATCAGTGTGAACAAAAGTGATTAATGATGAGATGCATTTCTGCTCCTTCCTCTAATGGAATGCAAAACCATTTAAAGTGGACAGAGAAGTTGAACCATGTAAAACTGCTACCAAATGAGTTTTATCATTTAACTATGACAATATAGCTATGGACAGATGACATTTCAGTTACAGTGTTCTGGAAAGAACTGTGTTTGCTGTGACTGTGCTGTGTGAATTTGAAATATTTTATATAATTTCAATGCAAATTTGCATTGTTGCTGACTACCCTGTGCATGAACTGTTAATTGTGTCACAGACCTATAGAAACTGTTGATTATGAATGTGTATGTTATCACCAACAGGGATGAGATTCCAGTCGCATTATTCACATGTTAAATGAACAGACTATAATTTCAAGATCAAAATAACTTTAAAACCATTTATTGAACTGTGGTGCATGAGATACATAATAAATCACTTGTGCAAAGCTGAATGTTGGCAAGAACTGTAACAATGTCCCTATCCTGTGGTCTATAATATGCCACTGATGAAATCATCACCAAGTGGAAAGTAGAATTCTACATGAGATGTTTCATCTGCAAGCATATACACATGATAGAGCTAATTTCAGTAGGCTGTCATTGCACCTCACAGCTTGCATTATAACAGATAGGGATAGCTGCTTTGGCTTTCGTCAAAGACTAAAACAACTATTTAAATTGGAAATTTTCAATTTGGAGCTTGTTCAAAGCAACTAATCTTTAATTTGCTTCTTCTTTAAAATAAATATCACATTAGTGAAATTTTGTTACTAATGTAGACATTGTTGACCTCCATTAGTGTAGTTACCTATTTCTTTCATTCACCTATACCTATTTCTTTCATTCATAATTTCAGCATGGCTGCTACTGCCTGCTATTTTATGTATCTTTTCGTCAGTGTGAAATGCGTGCACTGTAATTTCTATGAGTGAATTTAATGTGCCATTATTTAGGCACTGTATTTGTTTAAACTGTAGTGTTCACCATTAAGCTGAATGCAACAGCCAATGACAGCAGAGCTGCTTAACCTGATTGGTGCAATATACATAGATGCAAGTAAAGATAATAACAAGTGTCAGACAGAGCACTGTGTGTTCACTTAGAACTAAATGTCCTATTGCCATATCATAATAACCACACATGCAGGCAGTTGTACCATACTTAACAGTGTATGTAGATATAAATGTTAGGCAAAATGGTCAAACTTTATTTAGTAGAAATCAGAGTTTGTTTTTTTTCACAGCAAATCAGATTTGCAATGAGCAGGATTGACTCAGTGTTTTATGGTGGTTTGGTGAAAATTTAGTGGCAGGACTGTGTCAGAATCACTAAATATGACTTGACTCCTAACTGACCTAAAGAACACAGCAGGTTAGATCTTAATTTTGTTAGCTGCGTGTAGCTCGATCACTACATATGTTGGCTATGTAGTGACAGGACAGTATCATATTGATGCTGTCTTTTAGAATCTGTTAATCTGAGGATTGATGTTCTGAAAATTTGGCAGTGGGTGAAATTTATTTTTGTTTGTGTTTGCCTTATAATAAATACAATGGGGTAGTCAAAGAGCATTAACAAGTAGCTAGTTTCAAGATGTTGGTAGGTAAGCAAGGAAAAAGCAAAAAAGCAGCATTTGTTATGGAAAAAGGACCTCATATTAAAATGGAACCAAGTGTCGAAAGACAAGTAGATGAGAAGGAAGGAGCAGAAAATATGCTAGCATTTCTGTTAGCGAAAATGGAAGGAATGGATGGAGAGACAGAAGCTGGTAACAAAGAAATGAGTAAAAATATAGAAGCTGTTGGTAACAAGGTTGAAGCCATTAGTAAATCTTAAAAGGAAATGGGGGATGAGCTCAAAAATCTAGATATAGAATTTGTTGAATGATTTTAAAAAAGAATTTGAGGGGAATTTCTGAGGTCAAGTTGGACATGGAAAAAGCAGTTTCTGTATGTTACACATCAGCTGTACCTGAAAATCTTCTATCCTCTCATGTATATAGTCTTCCCTCTAAGACCAACTTGGACTTCCCTATCACTCTCTGCTTGACTGCACTGCACTCACTGGATGACTGCTTAACCCCGTCAGCCATAACTAACAACCAATGAAGACAATGCTATGCTGCATACATCGACACATTCACTGCAAGAACTATTAATCTCATTGTTCCTTTTTGACTAAACTTTCACATGTGATCAGCACCTATTCAACCTCGCGTTTGCGTTTAGTTGGCTTGCAAACTAAATGGTAATCTTCAGTCCACAACTGTGACTACATGGTTTTCTAAATATTAAACACTGTCAACATTGTCACCGTGGATGGTTTAACTGTACAAGGAACTTCCTTCAATAAAATTAACTAAATGTTTCTGATCTATAAACAAGAAAAAATAAAAGTTAGGTTAAAGACAGGTGCAGTATGTAAAATAATGTTCACTAGCTACAATTTTTAAAGTTTGGCATTCACAGTTTAATTAGCTGTGTCACAAAACTAAAATACAAACTGGTGATTAACCTCATCACTGTTGGCAAAATAATTTTAACCCTTAATGCAAAACACAGGTCTCTCAGACCCATCGTTCATTTTAAACATCAAATACAATATCACTGCAAAAAACTATGGTCCCTCCTCTCCAATATCTCCATTTTAATACTTACTACATGTAAAGCAACATTCAACAATTAGCTTGACTTTGTCAGTCTAGCAATAAAATAAGTCATTTAGAAGTGAGTGCAAAATTAAGTGCCTATCTGACTGCATGTTTAACAACAGGTGTAATAATTAGGTAAGTCCAACAGACCGGATGTTTCTAATTACTACGTATTTTGCTTCCAATTGATTTTATGGATTTTCTTATTTTACATCATTTTATTATATGTGTGAATTTTTGTTATTTTTAATTATAGTGTGGAGTGACTTTCTTAGAGGGATAAGATGTCTACAGTTGATTCCAATTTTGAAGCTTAGGTGCAAGAGCAATTTGTGATACAGTTGAAGCTGAAAGTAGCAATGATGACGACGTTTTGATGATTCTGTTGCTGATTCTGTTTCTGTGGTAGCAGATGGTCATCATGAAATGGAGAGTTATATTAGTGAAGAAAATGCTTTGTTTGAAGAAAAACCTGTTGTGATCTTTACACCAGATAATTACTTCCAGCAAACACAGTATTTTTATGGAAATGATTATTTCACCTGGGAATGCTCAGAGCCTGTTAGAGCAAGAAAAACACCTAAACACAACATCCTGAAAGAAGGTATGCCTGGATTAAAAGCAAAAATCGAATTTTGGCACAAGTGCCTACTAAATTTCAAATGTGGTAGAATTTATTTGGTGACAACATGTTAGAGGTATACCAACTGGCAGAATGGAAAAGAGAAAGACATGTTTGAGGGATCCTGCATCAAAGAAAAGAAAAATGGTGTATACGTGTAACAAACAAGGTCAGTCAGTTTGCCTGGAATGTAGTAGGAAGATATGCGTTGACCATCCAAAAGCTCTGCAAATTGATATTTTGAGTTCATTTGATTACTACCTTCATTTACATTTTCTGCAACCTTTAGTTTATACTCACAAAAATTTTGACTGTTGTAACAATATTAACAGTCATTTCAAGACTCGTACTAAATGACTAAATATTTGCACAATGTTTCATGTTCATTTTTGATAAATGTAATCAACAAAGTCTTTGTAAGCACCTAATAGTACTGCATACACTTAAAATGTAAAATAGTTGAATATTCACATAACTGATGTCAGGTAGTGTGGAAAATTGTGATAAAGAACATTGAGGTCTATGAGAGCATGGTTTTTTTTTTTTTTTTTTTTTTTTTTTTTTTTTTTTTTTTTTTTTCCATACACATTTTAGAGATGTTTTGGGTTAAGTGTTAAATAGTTTTAGCTCCAATATAGTAGCTTGAAAACTCATTTTATAGTTAAAATAACCGATAACATTGCTTGTCTTTAAAGCTCAAATAGTTTTGTGTTCAGATCAGCTCTACATGCGAAAAGTGGAAGCCCAATAGACACTTGATGAAGTGATTATAAGTGTTAACCATTATTAAATTGTGGTCTTCATTAAGTGGACCGAGTTACAGTTTGACTTGGTATGAGATCACTCTAACAAAGTCCAAATCTGCTTAACACATGAACTCACAAGTTGGATCGAATCTCATACAAAACAGTTCCAAAAGTTGACCACTGAAATATTGCAACAAATATTTGAAAATATCATAACCTCTATCTTGATAAACTTTTATGTTCTTAAATGAGTGCAGCCTAGATCTTTCTGGTTCAAAAACATCAGAGCATTTGCAAAAGAGGAGAAATGGCTGCCACCTTTTATAAGTTCAGTCCCACTACCCTTAAAAACCCCCAGAATCTACATCACTTCATGGGTCTGAGAAAGCACCAGTCTTATTAACATCTTTTTACGCAGAAATCCAATCTTGAAATAAGGTGCATTATTAGAAGAGCACTAAAAACCTGATTGAATTGGTGTATTACATGTAATAATATATTAAGTAGTTTGCCCACAAATCTAAGTTGAACAAATATGTTATTTGATTGGGGTGATGAATTTTTAGTCTTTGCTCAGTGTGTCTTGAATATTTAGCATATTACAGATATGGAATGTCTGTCTAATAAGACACACCCTACTCTATTGACTGCAGAAATCTGCATTCATGTTTCATTTAAACTGCAGGTGAAACTATGCAAAATATTTATTGATTAATTAAATTTGCCAACTAAACATACAAAAGTTATAATCTACATGTTGTAAATAATAGTAAATAATGTGTGTGTATATTTTTGCTAACATGTACTATAATGCTGATTGTGTATCTGTTTTGGTACATTAATTAAGTGTCTGCTTAATTTACCCCTTACTGGTTAATTACATATGCAATCAAACATTTAAACAGCTCAGCCAATGCATCTCAATGAGTGCTTTAGTATAATGGGTCAAGCTCTTTTGAGGATATATAATTAAAATTGTTGGTAAATACTGAGAATTTGCTACAGAAATGTTCTCTGTTCTGTAACTAAACACACATATCATTTATAAAATCTATTTATATACTGACCAAAACATCTCTTTCGTCTATTTAAGATGGTGCATAATACTTCACTTCAATTAAAGTAGTGTGCACTACACATGTGTAAACATACACAAAGCTTTACAATTCATTGTTGGTGTTGCTCGGCCAGATATGGCATAGATTTTAGCCTTTTTATATTATCCGCCCTTTGTCCTTTATACAGCAGCACAAACTTCTGGCAGTCTGGAGCTAAGATTTTGCAGTGTTTTTGTAGATATTGCAGTCTAACGGATCTGTAAATTATTTGTTATATCTTCAATGTTAGATGACCTTAGTGTCGTGACCTCCCTAATAGTCCAAAGGGATTTAAATCAGGTGACTGACATGAGCAAATCATATTCTTCAGTTGCCCACGTTTCTCTTTTCTATTGACATAGCTTCTGTGAAATTTAAAAGCATGGTAGGGATCACTATCTTTCTGTAGAACAAACCCAGCACCAATAAGTCTCTTGTTGGATGGAACTGCATTGTTGATTAGTATCCTGCATACACTTCCTTCTTTAATGTTCCTATGGCAGTTTAAGTGGCAACTTTATCACTCCTGAAACATGCCCTTGCCATGACTAAACTACCACCATGCTACACTATTGGCATTAGACACTGACTCTTCATATATTCTGCTCGAAGTTTGTGAACAAATATTTGATAATGGTTTCCAAATGGTTCTAACTTAGATTACTCTATGATTGCTACATGCTCCAGTTTTTACATTGCTGTGCCAATTGCAATATTTTCATCTTATTTTGTTTGCATGGTAAAGCTTTTTGGCCACTGTGCACCTCTGTTCTGTAGAGACAGAGATTGAAGCTTCTCATATCCTATTCACTTCCTTGTGAAGTTCAGGTGCAGCATGAGTACTCTGACATTTATTATGTACACATATGAACTGATCTCCCCTGTATGATGTTACTTGGAATCTTATAGCATTGGAATTCTCATTGGCACATGTTTTCTTGAACTAAGGCAATCTATACACCAATGTAGATTGAGAGACACCAACTTCTATTACAGTTGTCCTACTAGAATAATACTGATCTCCTACTTCCAATCCACAAAGATGTAACATGATATGAACATGCTCAGGTATACAGGCACACTGATAGGTTCACACAATGTACTGTAAATTAATGACCAAAGTGATTGCTACACAGACAGCTGAAGAAAAGAAGCCTATTCGAATGGAATCATCTTAGGTAAAGGAATGTTAGTGTTGTTGTGGATACTCATCAGCATTCCTCTGTGTGAATAACCAGTCAAACAGAGAACAGTGGTGCTTAGTCTTTAAATGTTTACAGTTGTTTTATTATCAGAATGGGTTTGTGATAGAATATTGAAAACAAAATCCCTATTTTAATCATAAATCCATCATTGCGATAGGTGATTAATAACTTTTGAGGCATAGTGTACATTATGTCACAATGAGAAGTTTTTTATTTTTAGATTTACTATGGCAGTTTTATAGTGTAACAAGCTGCATTCTAAAAACTGCGGGAAAAAATGTGTATCCAAACTTTTGAAAAATGTTCTAATTTCTTTGCATTAATTGCTGGGAGGCCAAAATTACCATTTATGGATACCATTGCCACAGTCTGATTACTTTCATCAACAGCAAATTCCCAAATTATATGCCTTCAGAGATGCAACTAATTGTGTGATGTTAAAAGATAGCAGGCTACAATCACATAATGGAAAATAGAAATATTTGTAACCAGCACTGTATTTAGTTGCATATCACAAAGTGTGATTGATTTATCTGGTTTGGTTCTGAGTCTGCTTTATGGTGTTGCTATTTTAAGACTTTACTAAGATACTGAATACTTGCTTCTTATACAGAACACAACTTCTGTGACTTACTCTTCTACAGCAACAATTATTAATTACAGTTGAATGTGAAACAAAAGGCAATAAGTTGACAAAAATAAAAATAAAACTATTCTAGGTCATGAGATAATTAGAAGCCACACAAGTAATTCATTGTGTATGCAGTTTATATAATAAATACAGGCCAGCTTCCATAAAAGTAACACAAGAGTGGAAATATTAATAGATGGTGGTGGATCCTACCAGAATAGTTAGTCAGCTTGTTTGGCTGCATAAGCTCACCAGCCCACAGGCACCAAAGTGAAGCTTCACTCTAGCAGTCTCAAATGCAGGTATAGTCAACTTGCATCACAGTAAGAGCAGCCCACTTCATTATCCAGCAGAATCCATGTATACAGTGGCACTGATTAGGGAAGTATCAGTTAGATGAAAACATGACTAACCCAAGGAGAATAAGAGTGAAGTTATGGCTGCTCTGTATGAAATCAACTACCTTGAAGAATGTAAATGTAATGGCACCTATCAATACTTCCATGTCTTCTGTCAATACACCCAGTAGGGGTTAAAGTTCCCCGCCCCCTTTGAATGTTGAATGATAAGGGATGAAACTGGCCAGGCCAATGAAGGAGAGACCTGCAGAATAACAGCAGGTAATTGCTTAAAGAGGTCCCTATGGTTATTTTTTGGATGAAAGTCTGGTCTTCAGGGCAATGATGGTGAAACTACTCATCTTAAGTTTTTATGCAGATTGATGCTATGTATTGAGATATGGTTGGAGACAGAGACCTATTATTTGTAGCAAATTTCATTAAGGAATAAGGATACTGAGAAGCAATGGTTAGAATACCCAGATATTTGAACAGGTTTCTAAGTGATGTTCTTGAATTTGCACCAGAAATGCTTTTTCACTAAAAATACTTTTGCTCAGTTTGATGAGTTACCCCAAAATGTGATTCGATATGACATAATAGAACGAAAGTAAGTTAAGAATGCGAGTTTTTATATATATATATATACCTCCTACATCTGACATCACTCGCATTGCAAATAGAGAATTGTTAGTGTTATGTTGGTAATCTGCCTTCTTGGTTCTTTTGTTTGTATATGTTGAGTATGACAAGTAGATGTTCACTCTCTTAAGTGTGCTAAATGTAATGTGTTGTTATCAGCATATAAGTATTATGAACAATCTGTTACCTATCTTCTCCAATGCCTAACCTTGCTCTGCTAACAGGTTATGGGCCCAGAATAGTAAATCTGTGCACTGAACTAAGTTTATTGTGTGGGTAGGAAGATAAATAACTGAAGAATTGTGTTAGGTTATGTGTCCACATTGTGTGTGATACTTGTTTTGATTTGTATTTTGTCAACTCCATCAGCATCTGAACTTTCGTTTTTCAGAAGAAATCAGTCACGTATTCTAGTGCTTTGAATCTGGGTGTCTGAAAATGGCTTCAAATGTAAGTTTGACAAAAACCACTACTCCAGTGGTAGACAAACTGACAAACTAGGCTGATTATAACACATGGAAGTTTGGAATGAAACTCATTTTAATGCGCAAGAAATTATGGGATTATACCATAGGTGCAAGTACTGCTACAAATGCAGAGAAGGATATAGATGAGTGGACACTTATTCTTTTGCATGTGGATAAATCTATGTATGCACATGTGGAAAACACAACAAAAGCAAAGGAAGCTTGGGATAATTTGGAAAACTTGCTTGCTGGTAAGAATAAAACTAGATGGATGAATGTCTGGGATGTTCTGCTGGATACTATATTATCCAAATACAAAGGAAATATTCAAAATTATGTTACATTTTTGATGTAGCCAACAAACTGCAGAACGTGGGCAAACCAGTTGATGATGGGCCAATTGCACTGATTATGCTTAGAGGTTTACCAATAGTTTGTTTATGGGTATAGAGTCCAATACAATGGACAAAAATTTTGCATCAGAAAATATCAAAGCTAAGTTGCTGAATGGTAGTGTGAAAGAATACCTCAAGTTGGACATAGATGACAGTGATAGTGCCTTATTTACAAAGAACTATAAGAAATCACAACAGGGTTTCTCAAAAGACAAGCAAGAAAAGGAGAAAGTGAAATGTTTCAATTGCTAGAAGTATGATCAATTCAAGTCCAAATGTCCTCAGGAGCAAGAATCATCAAAGGAACAATCAAAGGGAACAGAAAAGTCATTGTTTTGTACACTTGGTATGTCAGATTTAAACCAGAATGAGTGGATCATTGATTCCAGACCATCGTCACACATGACAAGAAGAAAGGAATGGCTTAAAGATTTTGGAACACAAAATAGCAAACAAAAAATTGTGAAGTGTGTTGATAATGTTGAATTAGTTAGCGACGGCAAAGGTGATATAATTGTCAATTCACCAGACATATCCTCAATAAAGGATGTTATTCTTGTCCCTACTTTGCAACTAATTTGCTGTCAGTTTCTGCTTTAGTCATGAAAGGTATAAATGTTGTTTTTGACAAAGATAGATGTAAGATGCTCAAAAGTGGTGAGATACTTTGTTCTGGATGAGAGTCAAATGCCATTTATAAACTAAAAAATGTTGAACCTGTGTTGTCTGATGAGCATGCTCTTGCTATTAACAATATTAGTAATCTGGAAGACTAAAGGCACCGTAGACTTGGTTGTATTAGTGTTGACACTGGACTTAAGCTATGTTTACAGAGTGGTGGCATAAAGTAGGAGTTTTGGGACTCTGAAACTCTTGATAAGTGCAAATCTTGTGTGTTACGTAAGATATTGAAATTCCCATTTTCTAAGACTGGAGGGCAACATGCATCTGAGTTTCTTGGCCTTGAGCATGTGGATTTATGTGACCCCACGGAGCAAATGCCACATGATATGGCTAAGTACATGTATGTACTAGTGAATGATTATTCCAGGACATTCTGTTACCTTCTCAAGAGTGAAGCTCAAAGATTTGAATTTTTCTGTGAGCTTAAAACTTGGTTAGAAAATAGAATTGGTGCAAAGAGAAAATAATTTTCCATGACAACCAGAGTTCTATTGGACTGTCACAATATCTTGTGTTGGATTCTAGATTAAAACATGTTTGTGCTAAAGGACACTTTATTAGACAATGTGTTAAAAGAAATGAGATTGTTGTTAGATATTTGCAGTCAGCGTAAATGCCTGCTGATATATTAACTAAACCACTTGCCAAAGAGCAACATATGTATCTTGTCCATAAATTGAAATTGTCTCCATATTAAGTGGTAGTGTTATGTTGGTGACCTGACTCCTTGATTCTTTTGTTTGTATACATTGAGTATAATGAGTAGACTACCTTTGCTTTTGATGTTCACTCTCTTAAGTGTGCTACATGTAATGTGTTGTTATTAGAATATAAGTATTATGAACAATCTGTTACTTATCTTTTTCAATGCCTAAATTTGCTCTGCTTACAGTTAGGCACTTCAGTAATTCTGTGATATGCCTTTCTCAACTGAATTTATTATCTAATTGTAATCCCATGCACTTTCTACATAATTTGTAGCCACTGCGCTCTGCAGATATCATGGCTAAAAAGGAATGTACCTTCAAATGGTGATTGTCTGTGTATTGTGAAGTGGAGACATGGAAGTACATCCTCATAGAAAAACATCTGATGCAAAAACATATCTGCCATTCGTAGTGTTTGAAGTGAGTAATACATGTGGAAAAAAGCCACATCATTTGGAGATACATGCAGTGTTTATCGTTTGCACTGTTCCTAGAAATTAATTTACACAAATTCTATCTGACTTTGATTATTTAGACTCAGAGGGTTTGATAACCAATGCAGGTTGGCGCCATCATGAGCTGTAGTAGCTTACCACATGGAATATGTTGTAAGTACAGGTGTCAGCTTTATCTGAAATGTATTATATGAGTGTGTGGCATCTGTACTTTCAGACATGTCTGAAAGGACAGACACCACATGAAATAAGCAGGTGGGATACTTATTACAGAAACTGTAGGTGGAGGCAAGGAGAAAGGAAAGGAAGGGGAAGAGACTATTGGTGTCAGTTGCATCATCACTTGATGCAGAATCAATGGAAATTAGTGAAAATGTGCACCAGATCAGGATTTGATCTCTGAATCACCTGCTTACTAAGCAGTTGTGTTAACCACTGCGCCACTGTTGGTAAAATGGTGCTAACAGTTATCCAGGTGGTAGCAAATTGCTCCGTATTTAATGGTAGTTTGATATGGAACAAGTACCTTTTGTGCAGTGAAAACATGATGAATGGAGTCCTGTATGCTCAACATTTCACAAATGGTGCCACTCTGACTGTTTCACATGAGTAAATGAAGAAGAAACATGTGTATGTGGATTAAAATGTAACGGTAAAAATGTACAATGACAGTGTGGAACTCTCTGTGTCAGAGTCACTCCTCAGTGAAATAAGGATGCAAAAAATTACGTCGAGATGCTCAAAGATGCGTTAAGGTACCTTGCTCAGCTTTCTGTGGAATCAACAAGTGATAAACAGTCACAGCTCACCAAGTGTAAAAGCACTTACCATCCTAGGTCCACACTAACAAACCATTATGTAGCACTAAATAATGGCTGCAAAATATCAATACCAAGTTTGCACGCTTCAGATGTTACTAAAAATGGAATCACAGCAGTGGAGGTAAATAACAAATATAAGATCTCTCTTACATAAAAAAGGCCACTAAACCTGAAATTATTCCACCTACTGTAAGCCAGACAAATGCAATAAAAGAAGAAGAATAACAGTGATATATCTGTATATTACAACAGTCATGGGAGAGGAATCGCCAAAGTTTTATGATATGAACATTGTGTTAACACCACCAGTTTTGTCAAGCCAAGTGCATCTATATGTGAAATCATAAAGAACTGATGCAGTACCAGTAATGAACAATGCTCAGTATTAATTGCAGACTCCAATGATAAGTATAAAACTGAACTCAAACAAGCCCTGAAGTCGTTAACAAAAACACTGATGTTACTAGAGAAACAAACAGCAATTTTTTGGAGAATACCACACAGATTTGACCTCCCAAGTTTCTCATGTGTAAACAAAGAGATTGAAATAGCCAACAGGCAGTATTATAAAATCTGCCAAGCCTCCCAGAATACATTCTTTCTTGACACTGGGAATATGGACTGAGAATTCTGTACCAGACCTGGTTCGCACCTTAATGGGAAGGGAAAAAGTTTCATTTGTAAAAAAGTTATAGAAATCTTGAGTAATGCCCATGGAACATCTAGCTCAGTGGCCATTCCTTTACCCCATTCAATCCAAATAGTTTCACAAAGTGCAAATCATACTCATACAAAGTGCGGTGAAGTGTCCCAAACCATAGGGACAACAGCAGTATCAATAGTGCCATGTGCACCAGAACCAGCTGATAAAATATCCCCACCAACAGAAGGAGAGGAAATAGCTGCAAGTTAAATGTATAGTGAAACAGACAAGTGAAAAATAGTGCCTCCATCTCACCTGAAAGATTTTTTAACATCTGGCACGAGGAGGAGGAAACCACCACATTAAGTAGAACCAAATGTTTAACTGTACATATACACACTAGTATAAATAAGAAACCAGAAAAGAATCAGTGTAGAAATCTTACAAAGAATGCTAACTTTGACACTTTAAACAGAAATCTCAGCACTTTCTTAATCCACTTGAACATAAATAGATTAGATACAATCAATCGTAATGGTAGAGTGAATAAAACTGATGAAGTGCAGATTTTACTCTCAGAATGCAAACATGTGAAAATTATTTATTTAAATGAACATTGGCTTACAAAAGATTGTGTCACAATTTTAAACAAGCTAAACAATTTCAAGGTAGCCTCAAGTTTCTGTAGAACAAGTAATACCCATGGAGGCTTGTGCATACTTGTAAATAACTCTTTAGAATACAAAGTGAAAGATTATTTCTGTTTTCTGAATGAAGAAGGTGTATTTAAAAGCTGCTCAGTTGAATTACTAAAACAAAATATTGTCATTATATCAATATAAGAATCACAGGTGGAGCAGTAACAAAATTATTTTTACCAAAGTTATTGAGTCTTTTACAGAAAGTCAGGAATGAAAAAAAGAAAAGTGTTTTAATAGCTGCTAATTTCAATATAAATTTATCACTCAGTACAGTTTATGGACCTAATACAAAAATTTGAGATTGAGGCAAACTTCACAGAATTCACAAGAAAAAAATGAAATACAGAAACATTTATCGTTACTGTTGTTGTTGCGGTCTTCAGTCCAGAGACTGGTTTGATGCAGTTCTCCATGCCACTCTATCCTGTGCAATCTTCTTCATCTCTGCAACCTACACCTTTCTGAATCTGTTTAGTGTATTCATCTCTTGGTCTCCCTCTACGATTTTTACCCTCTACGCTGCCCTCCAATACTAAATTGATTATTTCTTGATGCCTCAGAATATGTTCTACCAACTGATCCCTTCTTCTAGTCAAGTTGTGCCACAAATTTCTCTTCTTCTCAATTCTGTTCAATACCTCCTCATTAGTTATGTGATCTACCCATCTACTCTTCAGCATTCTTCTGTAGCACCACATTTCGAAAGCTTCTATTCTCTTCTTGTCTGAACTATTTATCGTGCACATTTCACTTCCATACATGGCTACACTCTGTACAAATATTTTCAGAAATGACTTCCTGACTCTTAAATCTATACTCGATGTTAACAAATTTCTCTTCTTCAGAAACACTTTCCGTGCCATTGCCAGTCTACATTTTATATCCTCTCTACTTCGACCATCGCGAGTTATTTTGTTCCTCAAATAGCAAAATTCATTTACTGCTTTAAGTGTCTCATTTCCTAATCTAATTCCCACTGCATCACCCAATTTAATATGATTACATTCCATTATCCTCGTTTTGCTTTTATTGATGTTCAGCTTATATCCTCCTTTCAAGACACTGTCCATTCCGTTCAGCTGCTCTTCTAGGTTTTTTGCTGTCTCTGACAGAATTACAATGTCATCGGCAACCTCAAAGTTTTTATTTCTTCTCCATGGATTTTAATTCCTACTCCGAATTTTTCTTTTGTTTCCTTTACTGCTTGCTCAATATACAGATTGAATAACATTGGGTATACGCTACAATAGGCTACAACCCTGTCACACTCCCTTCCTGACCACTGCTTCCCTTTCATGCCCCTCGACTCTTATAACTACCATCTGGTTTCTGTACAATATTGTAAATAGCCTTTTGCTCCCTGTATTTTACCCGTGCCACCTTCAGAATATGAAAGAGAGAATTCCAATCAACATTGTCAAAAGCTTTCTCTAAGTCTACTAATGCTAGAAACATAGGCTTGCCTTTCCTTAATCTAATCTCTAAGATAAGTCATAGGGCCAGTATTGCCTCACATGTTCCAACATTTCTATGGAACCCAAACTGATCTTCCCCAAGGTTGGCTTCTACCAGATTTTCCATTTGTCTGTAAAGAATTTGTGTTATAAGTCAGATGATGCAAGGAAGTTATTTGTAGAGTTAGGACTTTCAGACCATCTTGCTTTGTTTATTGAAATGAGTAATACAAATAAACAAAGCACTAGAAAAACTTACAGCAAAAGACATTTTACTGTTGAAAACTTAAAATTATTCTGCTCTAAATTAGAAGAGGCAGAGTGGCAAGTCCAAGACCAGATTCCAATCTCTGTACATTTCAACATGTTTTTTGAAATTGTTTTACATATATTTAATGAAATATTTCCACTTAGACTGTGCCAGACAAAAGTGTCTAATAAGTTATATTGGATCACTGCTGGAAAAAAAACATCCAGTGAAAAAGAAGACAACTGCACAAGCAAATGAAATACAACAAAGACCTTGTTTTCAGTAACTGTATTAAACAGTATAAAAGCATATTTAAAAGGGTAGTGAAAGTCGCAAAACAAATGGTCAATAATAAATACACCTCAGCCCAGGGAAAGAAATCAAAGGCAGTATGGGCCATCATAAAATCAAAACTGCGGATTAGAACTGACAGCAAAGATATTTCCAAAATTAAGGTGGGGAGTCATTCAACACTTTTTTGTAAATGTATCTAAATCAGATGTAAATGTGCCTGCTTATGCAGAAAAAGTACAACTAAGACACAAGGCAGAAAATTACGTTAACAAATTTGAGAAAATTTCAGTTAAAGATGTAGAGAAAACTATATTACAGCTAAAAAACAAAAACTCTGCTGGATCAGATGGCATACCTACCAAAGTAGATAAAGCAACTGACATAATAATAGCTCACTCTCTTTGCTCAACAATTAATAAATCACTCTAAGACAGCTGCTTTCTAGATGTCCTAAAGTAAGTGGAGATAAAAGCTTTGTTTAAAAAAGGCTCAAGATGGGATATGGGGAACCACAGATCATTTCTATTCTCCTGACTTTTTAAAAAATATTTGAAAAGGTGTGGCAACACAACTTAAAAAATTATAGAGAAATCAAATATAATTTCAGATAATCAATATGGTTTTCAAAAAGGCAAGTGCACTATAGAGGTCATTAATGAGTTTGTGGAAAAAATTAGTTCCAACTTGAACAAGATGAGAAAGGTTGCAGGATTGTTCTTTGACCTCACAAAAGCATTTGATTGTGTAAACCATCACTTGCTCCTGTATAAAATGAAAAGATACGGAATTGGGGGTTTTGCCTTAGATTCACTTAGGTCATACTTCATGAACAGAAAACAAGGGACAGTTATATCATCAAGTAAGGGAAATTCCTTCTCTGAATGGATGTTTATTTCACAAGGTGTTCCACAACACTCGATTATGGGTCCAATTTTGTTTTTACTTTATATAAATGATCTACCCTCGAACA
This sequence comes from Schistocerca americana, assembly GCF_021461395.2. Lineage (NCBI taxonomy): Eukaryota > Metazoa > Arthropoda > Insecta > Orthoptera > Acrididae > Schistocerca > Schistocerca americana. Next base: position 341,455,824 of record NC_060119.1, on the reverse strand, counting down.
TAAATTCACATTCAGTTTTTTTCACTGAAATATTTCTGTCCTTCTTGAGAGCAATGACCCTGAACAAATTCCTTCAACTGTCACAAAACTAAAAGACAGTTTGGGAATCTGGTTCCAACTAAATGGGCTAAAATTGAATATTGGGAAAACACATTTGCTGCAGTTTAAAACTAAAATCTATAAGGTAAAAGAATTCCACATTATTCATAGAAACCAAGAACTGAAAGAAGCAGCCTGTGTTAAATTTTTAGGCATTCATTTAGACCAGAGTCTAGTTAAGAAATTCAAAAATATTATGTGCTCCGTACTTGTACATTTATGAACTGATTATTTTTGTATACAGTAACCCCAAGTTATTCATAGGCAATAACTTTAAACTTCAATACTGTACTACGAACAATGAGAATTTCTTGCATCCCACTCATACATTAATGCTGTTTGCACAAACCCCAGAGTACATGAGCATGACATTTTCAACATTTTAAAAAAGAAACAAATCCTCAATGTGGAGATTGGACAACTAAAGCAAAAACTATGACATCTGTTAGTACAGAAATGTTATTTTTCCCTATAAGAATTTCTTAATGATAATATGGCACTCTGAACAAGAAAGCAAGTGGCTGAAATGTTTTGTTAATTAAGCTTAGAAGTTTTATGTCTAATAAATGACTGTAGCAATTATTCTCTCATTTTACAATAATACTGTTATTAGGCTAGACACAGTCTCTGTAAATTATAAATTAATAATTATTGTTTTTTTAATACACATAAATTATAATTGCAGTATTGGCGAGTCCCCTGTACATTAAATCTTATGATTTAACTCTGTATGTTATGGAACAATAAAAATTCTGTATCTGTTTCACCCAGATACAGTGTTTATTGCAAGTGCATGGACTATCTCAGCACACCTTTTGGCCAACCCAAATTCCCACCTATCCTTGTCCACAGCCTCCATGCTCACTACTTTGAGATTCCCACTGAAGGGCAGGCATAATCATGCACCCGCATTGAAAATGGTGGATTCATTGTCCATCAGGATGAATCAGTTATATTAATGTGTGGTGTCTGTTCTTTTGGACATGTTCAGAAGAACAGACGCCAGTTATTCATATGAAATGTCATTAGTTATCATCCTTCCTGATGTTGGAATTTTAATAGTCACTAGTGTATGTGCTGAGCATGTTCTGTGTTTGGGTAAAGGTGTATTATCAAAGTAAGTTACCTGAAAGTAAAGTGAACACATTTTTAAACCAGTTACATTTGCAATGATAATTCAATCATGGAGGAGGTTATTTTCTGATATTTTTCAAATACTGTTGAGGAATATGAACTATCACATGCCAAAATATACTTACTCTGCTTAACTTGTTTATTAATGCTTCTTTCATCATGTTTAAAGCCTCAAGTTCATCTATTTGGTTGTTCTCTCTTTCACATAGTTGCATGATTTCATCTGCCTTTTCCTTGTTATACTCATTAAGCTCATCTAGCCCAATCAATGAGTTGTCAATATTAGTTATCATTCTGTCATAAAATTCTGATAGATCTAGTCGTGGCTCTGTTGTTGATTCATCCTGAAAAGTAGAAACATTTAACAGAAAGTTTTTTAAGAACATAAGAAATGATTAAAAGTAAGAAATAGTTAAAAGGTTTCGTGATCTATGGAACATTTAAATGTGACTGTAATAATTTAGTACAACAAGCAATACATATCACAAAAAAATTTAAAGTGTGATGTGTAAGACAGAGAATAACAACGCTGAAGCTCCAGAAACCAAAACTGCTGAAACTCAAGCTACAGAATTCTTAGACAATCAGATGCAAGTAATCTAAGATGGAATACATGAACATGCCAGTCAATGAATCAACTTCAGTACTGTCACCATGCATTACTGCACTACTGGACATTCAAAAACATTGTTGTACTTTCAAGACTGTGCAGTTGTAAGTGTATGCAAACTGTGACAAAGCAAGCTGGGATCTCTTTACCTCTTTTCTTATTTTGTCACGTGCTTCATTAAATTCATTTTATTTTCGTTTTGCTTACTAACCATTAACATAAATGAGTATAATCTGCATTTCCATAAAAGAGAAAGGTTGGATCTCAGTTTTAAAGAATATAGCACCAGGTCTAATTTTGTGCTTAGTTTTGTGTATGTAATTAATTTCCCAATTTATTTTGACCATTCCTAGTTAATACCTTTGTCACAGGGTGACATCAGTAATTATTTCATGACTTAAATACTATTGTTTATTTAAAAACAAGTATAAATTCCATACTAATTATAAACATTTGCAAGAAGAACTACGAGGGTTATTCCAAAAGTAAGGTCCGGTTATAAAAAAAAAATCAAAACTAAAATGTTTTTTCAAAACAATTGTTTTATTTACATTCCTTACATCTTTATCTATTTTTCTACATAACTTCCATACTTATTTAAACATTTGTCACATCGTTCAACAAGCTTTTGAATGCCCATGTTATAGAAATCGGCCGCCTGTGACGATAACCAGTCCTTAACTGCTTCTTTCACTTCATCATCTGCGTCGAAGCGCTTGCCGCCGAGAAACTCCTTTAAGTAACGGAACAGGTGGAAATCACTTGGCGCCAGGTCCGGACTGTAAGGAGGATGGTCCATCTGTTCCCATCCAAATTTCTTGATCAGAGCTTGCGTTTCATTTGCAGTGTGGGGTCTGGCATTGTCATGCAACAACAAGATTCCAGACGACAAAAGACCACGTCGCTTATTCTGGATTGCACGTCGAAGTTTAGTCAGGGTAGCGCAGTAGGCGGCTTTATTAATCATTGTTCCTCTCTCCATAAAGTCGACTAACAATACTCCACGTCTATCCCAGAACACAGTCGCCATAACCTTACGTGTTGAGATTGTCTGCTTTGCCTTGACCTTGACTGGCGATGACGTGTGACGCCATTACATTGACTGACGTTTAGACTCTGGAGTGATGTGAGAAACCCATGTCTCATCCCCTGTGACAACATTGTCTGAAAGACTGTCACCTTCCTTATGATATCGCTCCAAAAAATCAAGAGCAAAAGCCATTCTTTTCATTCGTTGGGGCTCAGTAAGCAGCCAGGGAACCCAACGGGCACACAATTTGTGAAACTTCAAATGTTCAGACACAATTCTGTACAAAGTTGTTCTACTCACATTCGGAAAATGCATGTCTACGTCTGTAATAGTGAATCGGCGATCTTCACGAATTTTTTTGTCAACCGCATTGACCAAATCGTCTGAAATCACTGATGGTCGGCCACACCGTGGTTCATCATGCACATTATCCTGTCCTTCATTAAAAGCTCGCACCCACTTGCGCACTTTACTGTCGCTCATTATGTTAGGACCGTACACTTCAGTAATCTGCCGATGGATTTCCGCCGCTGAGTTGTTTCTTGCAGACAAAAACCGTATCACTGCCCTTACTTCACAATCGGAGGGCTGATCAATTGTCTTAAACATTGTAAAGTGACACTGTGAACTACACTCAGCAACAGTAACAAAGCGAATGGCGGCGTTTGACGCGCAAGGCTTGCCGGGAATCGGCGCGCATGCGTGTTTTGTCATTGGCGCCAAATTTCAATAGTTACGGCGAATCGGATCTTACTTTTGGAATAACCCTCGTACTAGGATTCTTAAAGTATTTAATTGGCTCTATTTAAAAACATATTAGCAAAGCCAGCCCTTATTTAATTCCAAAATAATTACCAGATTTGTCAAAAGTATTGTTTGTATAGCTATATCTCTTGATTTCATTATTTAAAAAATTAATTCAGCCTAACCTTTGCGGCAGAAGAAACTCTTAAAAAGAAGGAAATTTTCAATGTATTCAGTTAATTGAATGAGTTATGTTTTAATTGTAATTTCTTTAACTTAAACACTGAACAATGTATAGTTCCAGTGCCTGTTATGGTGAGGATATATAAAGGCCTGATTTTTGGTCCTGAGGCAGTCAGTCCATGGCCGATTTTCAAAGGGAAGTTATGAACAGTTTTAAGTACTATCAATGCATCAACTTAATAGTGGAATTAGTGTAACGCCAATAGCCTGTGGCTTAAAACAATGATGGTGTCTGTTCAATTTATTTGAGAGATAGTGCCACATGTACCTTATTATTCTGCAAGAACTGTGAGCTGTGTCATTAGGTATTTACTGCTCATAGATGTTCAACAGCAAACTATTCTTGCAGTACACTGATGTTTGCCTGTAATCTGTTAATGAGGCTTAACATTTATCAATAGTGACCTGGCCATATAACTGTGTAATATTGGGGGATTGGTAACAGTGAAAGTAAAGAACTGTTAAACACAACTGTGCAACTGTCATCTACATCATTTACAGTAGTCAATGTTGAACTTCCTCCCCCCCCCCCCCCTCCCCCATTTTTCAGCCAGTATGACAATGCAGTACATCGACACTGAGGACTATCAATGAAGAAACAAAGCAGATGAATGTCACAAAATGATATGCAGATGATATGCAAAAATGTCAATTACATTTAAACACATTCATTACCGTAACTTTGTTTACTTGTTGCTTAAGGTAACCAGAAAAATATAACTGTCATATCACACCTCCTTTCCTTTTTAAATGCAGTACATGCTTACAGTTATAAGCATTTTTGGCCATACATTAGCCACCTTCAGATTCAATGTAAATAGATGATTATCTGTGATTGTGAGTACAAAGAAAGAAAGATAAAATTTGCCCATATGAAATCTAGAGACAGTTGATTTACATGCATTGTTAAAAATGCCTACAGTATTCCTTGCTGACATGCATATACATTAAAAGTGCACTCCTGGCTACAGTGTACTGCAACTTTACCAAAATATATGTGTAATCTCTTAGATTTTCTTGGCGTAATTGATTAATGGAGTGCTTTCAATTCTTCAGCTGAGTTGTTGGTTACATTTTCAGATTTTCATGGCATGACAGATCAATGGTGTGCTTTCTGCTGTTCACAAGAGTAGTTATTTTCCATGTTGTGCACAAATATTTTCCAGTCTTGGTAGGTTGCTGGGGGGAGTTGGCACCACATCTGCACACACAGGTCACCTGATTCCTGTAAATTTGGAGGGGGGGGGGGGGAGGCATGAGTTCTGACATCACGTTCAATCACATCCCAACATCCCACAGGTTTTAGATCCCGTCTAGATCCGGCGAGTTTTGGGGCCAGCACATTAATTGAAGCTAGCCACTGCGATCGTCGAACCACTCCATCACACTCCTGTCCATATGACACGGTGCATTATCTTGCTGACAAATGCCACTACTGTCGGGAAACCTAATCATCACGAAAAAGTGTACATGGTTTGCAACCAGTGTACAACACTCCTTGCCCATCACAGTGCCTTGTATGAGCTCCCTAGATCTATGGAGGTTCATCTGGGTGTTCCCTTGATCACAGTGGAACTGCTGCCAGTTTGTCTCCATCCTGCAGTTCAGGTGCCAAGGAGCTTTTGCCCCTGGAAGATGATACATTTGTGTGCTCCCATCAGCATGATGAAGAAGTTGTCAGGATTCATCAGGCCACACAGTGCTCTGCCACTGCACCAACGTCCAGTGCCAGTGGTCATGTGTCTATTTCCGTCATAGTTACTGATGTCACAGTGTTAATATTTGCACATGCATGGGTCTTTGGCTGCGGAGGTCTGTGACTGCAAGTGGCCAGTGAACTGCATGTTCAATCACACTTGTACTGTGCCCAGTATTAAAGTCTGATGTTAGATGCACCACAGCTCACCATCTGATATGTTTTAGCAATCTGTGCAGCCTATGACATCCAACATCTGTAGTGAGGGGTGGCCGCACAACCCTACAACATCTAGGTGTGGTTTCACCTTCATTTTGCTACATGTTGAAGACACTCACTACAGCACTACTCAAAAACCTGAAAAACCATGTAGTTTTTCAAATAGTCTTGCTGAGCCGCTGGGCTATCACAATTTGCCCTCTGTCAGACTCAGATGCCTTTCCATGCTACACATGGGCAGCACACTCACTGATACTGCATGCACCATGTGTGTCTCTGAATAGTTGTTACTCCTCATTAGGTGATGCTACTATCACTTGGATGGGTTTTTATCAATAGTAGGTTAGTCGTCAAAATGTTCTGGATGACCAGTGTATGCTATCATCACACCCTATACTCAGCACTCAGTGCGCTCTACACTTCCAGGGAAAGGGGGGGGGGATGTAGGCAGCTATATAGGGACTCTGCCCCATTGCAACACCCGTCCATCTGGAGTGAAGACATAGTGTAGCAGCACTGCTGAGTGTTTCGTCTGGTCTCTGACCATGATGTGTGTAGATGCATGTATTGAGTTTAGAACAAATTGCGTGTATTACAGGTTATATGTTTGTCTTTACCTCAGTACTGATGCTCAGTGTCTACGAGATTATGATACACCAAGTAACTGATTAATCCAGTCCATTTTATGGAGGTCTATTATAAGAAGGTGAGAAGTACAGCACTGGTACTATGGGTTATTCATATGACCCCATGCAGCTTCAAATGCTGAGTAACTACAGAGAACCTTATATACCTCTATTGTTCAAGACCATCAAACAATGAAAGAGTGCAAGAAGAGATTGTGGTGTATTTCTGAAATAAAAAAAAAAGAACAGTTCAGATTTATTTACTGTTGCCACATTCTTAAGGGCCATTTCACTTAGGATATATGGAAATAATACTAGCATATCTCTTTTTTTTTTATAAGTGTTTTGTGTTCTTGTTTACAACATGTTTTTTATTCTTGAGTATCTCTTCAGTATGTATCTATGTTGCATAAATTATATTTAATCTAATCCATATTTAATCTGTATCAAACTGCATTTTGGGGGCAGGAGATGACCCCAACTCTTGAAAAGATGTAATTTCAGTATCACTATAAAACCAAGGAAAGATGATAAATGCCTAAGAGGCAGCTGCACTAGTATTTCCTATGACAGCAGTTCTCACACGTGTTTCTTTCAATCCTTTGAAACCTGAAGACACTATCTGGAGGCATTATAGCCTCATACAGCTCCATTAACAGGGCTCCTAAGAACACCTACCTATCTGTGTACAGTCCTTCCTGTCATGTTGCTCTTGCCAACATCAAGTCAAGGAAATTCTGTCAGGTAAGTTTGAACAGAATTATCTTCTTCAGGGAAGTTTCTTCATCATTGTCACATTTGCCACTAAATTAATAGGATTATGTTCATAATAAGGAGACCAGCAAAATGCTCTTTATACTGTACAAGGCTGTGAGCTACATCTGTTGCATTTTCCATACCATGCATGCCTGCCATTGTTACCCATCAATTGCAACTCATCATCCAGATGTTAATGCAGTTGATGATAGAAACAGAATTATAATTCACTACTGCAATGTTTTTTTGAATTTCTTTCCACAGTTCCAAGTGTATTTAGCGTTTACCTGCATTATACTGGGTTGATGCATAAGTTTGTAGCGTTTTTCATAAGTTTAATAAACACAACAGTTGCACATAACAGAGACTATAGTTATCAATAACACATTGTCCTTTGCTATTTACAACAGTTTTCCATGACTGTAAATATCATGTGGACTTCAAGTAAAGAACATGTCAAGTCATGTTCAGAGTGCATTTGCATCCAGAAACAAAGTTCCTTAAAGGTTGTTTGATAGAGAGCAGTAAAAGTAAAAATCTGAGGGCTCAAGGTCAAGTGAATAAGGTGACTGTGTAATGACTTTCCAACCCAGCTTCTGTACAGCATTTTTTGTCAGTCTATCAAAATGTGAGTGGGTCTTATCGTAGAGTAGCATCACTTCATGCAGTCTTTCTGCTATTTGTTCTTGTAATGGATCTGCAGAACGTCTCCATTGTTGACAACAAATGTGAGCATTGATGGTTACATCTTGGGAAAGCTTTTTGTAGCACAACAGACTGTCACTTTTCTATCAGATACACAACATCATCTTTTGTGGACACACACAGGCCTTTGCATCAGCAATTGCTGCTTTGTATGGGCTCTACTATTCCTCTTTTCCTTACGTTAGTATAAGGACACCATTTTTCATCACCAGTAATGATACAGGATAGGAATGGTTGGTGTTATCCATGAGCCAATTGATGAGAAGCAAGCAGAGATGCACATACAATCATGCACTGATTTTTGTGATTTTGGCTTAGACCATGGAGTACCCACACATCCAATTTTTGAACCTTCCCATTGCATGCAAATGTCACTTGATGGTACAATGATCACAGTTCATCACATTTGCCAGTTCTGGAGTACAGTAATGTGGGTCACTGTGAATTAATTCGTGTAAATGATCCTCGCCTAACACTGAAGACCTTTCTGAATTTGGGGAGTTACTAATGTCAAAACGGTCCACCTTAAAACAACAAAACCATTTTCTTGCCACGCTCAAATGTTTCTGGCTGTTTCCACTGCCAACATCCCTCTGCTGAACTCAAATAGACGAATAAGTGAGAGATGTTCAAATTTCTCCACTTGTCATGCCATTTTCTAGCAGCCACAGCTCTGGTCACGGTCTCCAAATGGCAAAATTACACCATGTAAACTCAAATAGCAACAGTGAACCGCAAACAGAATATTAAAATTCATAAATAAACCCACAGCAACCGGAATACCAACATGGAAAATAAAAACACTAAGAACTCAGTGCACCAACCTAATAAATGAAGGCCACTGTTTTGAATATGAATGATTCGGTGATGTTTTCGTGCCTTTTTTCTAAATAATAACTCGTCTTGGTTGCCACATCTGATGGCTCTGTAGGGGAGGTCCCTTAAAACACTGAATATTTGTAATTCACTTAGATAGTGGCTGTGGGATGTAGACTGGGTAAACCTCGAATTTTACATAACCTTTGGATGATGCTCACTTGATTGCAAATGCTAGATGTATGACTTAGCAAACCCTACAAATCAAAAAATCATCAATACTGTCCACTTTCAATGATGTAGATGGCTGTGGGTGCCTACAGGATGAACTCCACAGCCAGTTTGTGTACTGAAGCTACTGAGACAACCATCTACTCCAGTTCCTCATGATGTGTATGACATACAGTTTTTTTATTGATTCCTCGGTGACAGATATTACATCTGGTTGCTCACTCCAATACGCAGAAGGCCTTTATATATTATGCAGCTGCTGCTGCTGAGGATTTGATGACGCCTGCTGGAAAACTGTGTGCAAAGCAAGACTTTATGTTACCAGTATTTGATATGGACCAGATTCTGGTCCTTGCATAGATATTGTAGTCTTGCCTGAAACAGTTAAGAGTAATGTAATAAAAATGATTTTAAGTGCACATTACACGTGCTATACAACCAAAAATATTTTTAGAAAATGGTCTCTTTTATAATTAAAAGCTTGCCAAATGTTAACTATGTTCTCTGTACTTATGTTTGATTGCTTTCTTAAAGAAATTTAGCTCCTATCTGGTAATAACCATTAGCTATTTGAAATTGGTGTGTTTATAAAACTGTATTGCTTACTTGCTTCTTGGATTCCATTAGCTTGCAGTGACTCAGAACTGGCCTGTGTAGGGGGGAGGGTGGGATGAGCACTGGTCATACAGTGTCATCCCTTAACGTTATGTAATGTCACATGTCCAATTCCTTAAGGACAAAGATGCAGGCAAAGGAGTGCATGTGAGGTAGGAGAGTGAGTAATAGAAGTATAAAATTCAGGCTTTGTTCAAAACCTATGGCATTTGAGATGTTGTGGACAGACACAGAGCAAAACCTGAGGATTTGATGACGCCTGCTGGAAAACTGTGAGTAAAAGACAATGCTCATGCCATGTGTTGCATTTGAATTGAGATCGAGTACTTGCAATTTGAATTTTTGATAACAATGCACTACTGCTCGTGAAATATGGGAGACACTGAGCATGGTTTATGAACAAACACTCGAAGTGAACAAACTGTCATTTGTGAAAAACTTCCATGAGTACTAATTGAACATGAGTGATCTGGTGTCATGGCATAGTGCAAAAATCTTGAACACTGATGGGGCTTAACTCAAAGACTTGGGTGAAACCATTTCAAACGTAGCGATCATGGCCAAGATCTTTGGAAGTTTCAAGCACTAGTCACAGCCTGAGACAGTGTGCTTGCAGATCAGCAAACGATTCTCAAAATTCCGAGAATGGTCCATTGCCGAAGAAAGACTTTATCTTAAGGCTGGAAGAATGACCATATGGGCGCGAGGAAGAAGAATCCGAGTCAGGCGAATTCAAGAGGAAAATTTACTTGATGGATTTGTGGGAAGGAAGATCATCTGTCAAGAAATTGCATCTAGAAGAAGAAGAAAAACAGCGAGCAAGTTAAAGGCACTATAAATAATGTAAATGACTTTGTTGTTACCAATGGAGGCTCAAGCGAAAGAGGCCTACATGATAAAGTGGTTTGTGAGAGTATGCCAATATAAGCGATGTCTCGATTACCAACAACAGGGCATTGCAGTACTTCACTTTTCGGCGGGAGTGGTCCCATGAAATTGACGGTTGTCAAAACATCGAAATTGCACTTGGAGATAACGCTAAATGCGAAGTAAAAGGAATCGGATCAATTAAAATAAAATACAGAAATTCGTAAACAGGCGTTGGGAAGACAGACGAACTGATTTGGAAATTTATGGTAAGTTCCAATGGGACCAAACTGCTGAGGTCACCGGTCCCTAAGTTTACACATTACTTAATCTGACTAAAACTAACTTACGCTAAGGACAACACACACATCCATGCCCGAGGGAGGGCTCCAACCTTCGACGAGGGGAGCTTCGCGAACCGTGGCAAGGCGCCCGAGACCACGCGACTGCCCCGCACAGTTGGGGAAGGTGGGGGAACTACACGCGTGTGGGTAATCCCACGCAGGCTGATTTATGCAGTTTGAATGGCTCAAGCTGTTTCCAGTTGGTGCTACACCCAGCCGGCAGGAGTAAAAACTACTACGCAGCTTACGCCAGCCATTTTCCAGTGGCATTGTTGGAGCAGTGAAGTATCGTTAATTTTCGGCGTGTCTCATGTAATTTTGGTCAGCTGTATTTTGCAAGGTAACTGCTACTATAAGTTGCTTTAATGTAATTCTTGCGTATCAACTACTAACCCTAGATGAAACCTTTAATTTAATTGTAGATTTGTTCCGCTATTTGAATTAGCTGCCAAGTTATGCTTAGATCAGTCATCTAACTTACGGTGGGGTAATGCCACGCAGCTGTTGAAGTGCGTGGTATTCCCCCTTGCAGGTTATATTTTCAATTCTAACGAGTTTTGTTTTTCTTTAAATTTCGGATGGGTAGATATTATAAAAGAAAAACCCAGAAAGCAAAATGCACGCAAGAAGACGAAACAAGCCAAGGGAAAGCCTAAGGGAAAGTCAGTGATCCTTACAGCAACTCCATAGAAGAATAAACTGCTAACGGAGTTATCAATAAAGAAACAAAAAGAAACCATGAAAAAGAAAGCTGAAGGAAACAAGAGAACAAATATTAAGGATAAAGCAGATAAGTGCAGAAATCTGCACTTTAAAAAGTCTCGAAAAAGAAACAGTCATTATATAAGAAGAAACACCACCAAGAAAGTGAAAGTAGCAGTGAGAATGACCTAAATCTGGACTTGCACAACATTTGTGATGACGATGAATTGGATGATATTGATCCATTGGCGATTTCAGAAGATGTCTGTTTAGTTTGTGGAGAGTTTGGGAAAGATGGAGAACTATGGTACCGATGTATTTCTTGTAGCAGATGGAGTCATGAAGAATGAAGTGGCTGGAACACTCCAAAAGGTTACAAGTGCAATCTTTGCTATATGAGAAAATGAACTCTTTTCACATCAATAAAAATGTAAAACACGAAAATTATAAGAGATGTTTGTAGAATTACATTATTTCGTTCTTAAATATGCTGTTTACTATTTGTAATAACTAATAAGCAAATAACAACAGCAAGAATTTTATATTTTTATGGTTTGTTTGTTTTACGTGTTATTACCCAGTACTTTGCCTGTCATTACCCTCAGGGGTGGGGAACACCACGTATTCGCACTTTTTTTATTTTAATGTTCAGAATTAAGCTACTGCTTATAACTATTTACAGACGATTGGAATATGTGGAGAAATGTCCATTGTATGGTATGTACTTATTTTCGTAGGTTTTAATGACGTAACAAATGGTTCACATCAATTTTTCCTTAGGTGCGTGTATTTCCCCCACTCTCCCCAGCGAACTAATGATATGCTGTACGTCCATGAACAAGGACGAATTTGTTTTCTGTTGGTGCTTTAGGCCTATAGATAGGCCTAAGTTTGTACACATTTCTCTCAATAGTTGTGTCATTGTTCAAGGAATAAAACAAGAAAATCAGATTTACAGAATGTTGTTCGTCTCAAAACCCAATGTAACATGAATTTGACGGGCATGAATCTCTAAATCCGGCGCTGAAGACGGGGTCATAGGAAAGTCAAATGCGAATTTGGTCAAAAGGTTTTTTCAAGGGAATAAGTATGTCTGATGTGGCGGCATTCTGTCGTGGAACGTGTCAATATGGAAAGCGCACCGTTAGTCTTTTAACAAGAAAATCGAAACAAGAAATTCGGAATCAGCGATTTCATACACAGCGATGTATGCAGACCAATACAGGTCGAATTACTCGGTGGGGCAATGTATTTTGTAACGTTCAAGGGCGACGCATGTGGTTTTCGTCATGTCTATCTTTTCAAAAATAAGTCTGACGTTTTTAATCGTTTCAGGGAAGTCAAGAAGTCTATGTAGAACAGGCTGTGTAAAACTATGAAGTCCCTGAGGATCGAAGGATGGAATATTTGAATAACAGTATGAAAAGCTATCTCATCAAATGTGGAAAAGCACCCGAGACAACGGCACTGTATACAGTACTCCTCAACGGAATGGAATTTCGCAACGAGAATTTCAATGAGGGAATCCTGAGCATCCATAAATCTGGTTCGAAGCACGATTGTGTCGATTTACGTAATTTTTTCTCTTTTTCAGACTTGAATATCGAAGACTCTGAAGGCGAAAATGGAGAACATGATGTCGAGCTGCCAGCTGAAGATGAGAGGAAAGAATGAATAGAGAGGGATCGAGGTAATGAAAATAACTCGAAGATCAACAGCAGTGTTACAGATTACGTGACAGGAGCCAAATTGAACCCTCGACCAAATATGATGCCAACTATACATGAACCAAACACTTACAGAGAGGCAATCTTGTGTCCAGATAACGAAAAATGGAAACTTAGGAACTCGAAGTGAAGCATGTGAATGAAACTTGAGTCATCGTACCAAACGAGATACAATGAACAATAGATTCAAACTGGGTTTTCAGAGTCAAGCATCAAAAACTAAAAATGGTCCCCAATATAAACCTTGACTTGTCGATCGAAGATTTACTCAACGTCCTGGACTGGATTACAATGAAACTTTCTCGCCAGTAATGAGACACGACTCCTAACGCACTTCGGTCGCGCTTTCGACCGAAGAAGATTTTGAAATGTTGCAGTATGATGTTGAAATGGCCTTTTTGTATGGAATACTGTACGAGTAAATTTATATGTCTGTGTCACAAGGTGTAATGATGGATGATGTATGATTTAAAGCAGGCCTGACGTTGTTGGAACCAAACATATTGTAGATTCTTGAAGGAGCATGATTTCGAACAGAGCGACGCAGATAAGTGTATTTTCACTAGGAAAGTAGGAAATGGTCTGTATTTCTTGGCTCTGTATGTAGACGCTGGGCTGTTGATTGAAGAAAGCAAAGAATCATTCAAAGCCATTGTAGACGAAATGGCAGAATCGTTTGTAATAACAGTTTCAGAAGGGAGTCTCTTTGATGAAAGGAAATTACAGAGGAGAAAAACCATTGCTTGTGCACCGAGCAGCATATGCAACGGAAATCTTGAAACGTTTTAACACTTAAAATTCCAATCCCATAACTGTCCCGACGGATCCAAATGTGAAGTTACACCCAGCGGATGAAAACGCGTCAGTTACCGGTACAGCGAAATTTCCATTCATGTTACTGAGGTCCCCATTGTCTATAGTTTCATTAGAAGTCAAGTACAGAGAATCAAATTTCACCCTAGATTGTTTACACACAACTGCAGAAGAAGTCGGTAAGTTGGTCTTAGGAGAAAGAGTTCATGAGTTATTGTATCTTCATTGTTAACGAACATGACCACACCAGTTTTAATCCTTTCCTCGCTTCTGCTATCATTTCTGCAATGGCTGTAATCCTTAGCACTGATGGCACTGATGTTTTCAAAATGACTTTCTTGGTGGCCTGGACACATTTTTCTTGGCTCTGTGAAAGTTTCACTTTGTCCACGTATCTAAAATACATTCAGATTCCACTATAGTATGGAAACTGTTTTACTGGTGAGTAGTTTCCTTTCTTTCCTGTTTTCTTTCTTACATGAATAGATGTCTACAATGTTTAGTGTGGATTAAAGTTTGCTCTGCTAAATTTCAGATTATACATTTTCTAAAGGAGATTCTCCACCAGGAAAGACTAGTCTTGTGTGGTCTCATCCTTTGTGCAGATTTTGTGGGTTCTCTCCCTCCCCTTCTCCCCACTCTGTATGCTTCTCTCTCTGGGTTGGAGACATTGTTGGTGTAACATTGTGTTCATAAACTGTAGCAGATCATTTTCCTCTGGAAACAATTCCTTTTGGCACTTTCCGCTTTCTGATTGCCATGATAGGTGAGGATTGATTCTATTTAAAATTTAAAAATACAATATTACTGCCTTGAACTGCTGGTAAAATACTTTATTTATAGAACCCATTTCAGTTGTATGACCATCATCAAGTTCATAAATGTATTCATGTTGAACAAAATATTCAATGATTAACCCCATGTGATAAAATCATGAATAGTACACTATAGTCATATTGTAATATAAATTATCTTACTAACCTGTAAAGACTGTGTCAGGGAGTGTACACATCCATGTAAAACTGTAATCAGTTACAGTTTCAACATTGGTGTGCAGTTTTTAATAGATTGCATGGATATCACACTACACAAAACATTATGCAACAATGATCACTAGGACCAAGCAGGTGCAAGGTTAAGTACATAGATATTACATAAAACATACGATAATTAATGTGAAAAGTTACAGATATGCAACATACTCAGTTAGACAATTACAGTGAAAAACACACCTGGTCTGAACAAGTGCAGTAAAAAAAAAAAAAAAAAAAAAAAACAGTTGGCAAGAAACCTAAGCCTAAACATTTATGTAGGCCTATCCAGATTGCAGAGCAAGCGACTGCTGCCACAAATGTGGAGTACAGGTCCATGATGCCACCTGGGAATGATCTGCCAGGCTACACATTTACAATGTGTTCCATGATCGGATTCCATGCTCCACAACTGCATTCTGCTAAGCTTTCCATGCCCCATTTGAACAACAAGTCTTGAGATCTATCAATGCCTACCCTAAAGTGGTTCAGGCAGCTCCATATTTGACAGGGTAAATCTGTTACCAGAATTCTCTCTGCTGCTTGTGAGGTAATGTTCAAGTTCCCAATTTCTTTATTGTTGGCAACATGCTCCAACCATTTGCCAAGATCGTAGTAGTTCCACCAAATTCACATCTCACCAGGCAGGGCAACAAGACCTTAGATGATTTTTGGGAGGAGGTATAAAGTTTTCTGGATGGGGTGATAATCTGCCTGGCTGGTTATTTTTAATAACTCCATTTCAGTGGTGGTTACTGTATGAAGTTGATAGGGTCCAATATTGTCTAGGATTGGAAGCCACAGAATGGGAGTAGATTTCAATGTGCTTGTTACAGTCCTCATTGCTTCTTTTAGCTGGACATCAACTTTGGTGGTATGGTGGCTCCTGTACCACACTGAAGCACAGTATTCTGAGGCAGAGTAGTTTAAGGAGAACACAGTGCTTCTCTACGTGCTCACATTTGCTCCCCAGGAGGTTCCAGGTAGTTTTCTGATAATGTTGTTCCAAGATTTTATTTTCTGGGTAATTTTTGTCAAACATTGCTTATACATCAATGATGTATCCAGAGTGACCACTAGGTATGTGGGGCAGGTGTTGTGGTAAACTGTTTTTCCTCCAAAGAAAACAGAAAGCTTTTTGTGAGCAAATTTGTTGCTAAGATGGAAACCACTGACTTCTCATTTTTGAGGATTAGGATCAAGCCACCATTTCATGTAGTACTTCTGCATTATTTCTAGGTCTTCTGTTAGTTGATCACTTCCTTGCCAGTGCCATATCATCAACATAGACAAATTTAGTTGATGCTGTATGTGGTACATCATTCATATATATGTATTAAAAAGAAGCGGTGGCAGGACTGACACCTGGGGTAGGCCATTTTTGAGAGTATGGGTACAACTGGATCCTTCATTAATATGTACTGAAATTCTTGTATTACTAAGCATATTCTAGAATAATCTGGTGATCTTTTTACATGGAATTGCTTGTTGTAGTTTGTATATCATCCACTTTTTCGAGACCATTTCCTATGCCAAAGATAAAACTATAAATGAGGATGTTCCTTTCAGTCATTTTTGAAAACCAGTTTCTGTGTATGAGGTTAGTGCCAGAACTTGGTCAGCACATCACCATACACTTCTAAAGCTGGCTTGTTCTGAAATTACTAATTTATTGATGGTGGGAGGAATTCTGTTATATAATAATCTCTTTAGGAGTTTACATTACATGTTTAGATATGTGTTGGACTGATAGCTTGATGGACTATCTGCTGGCTTTCCTGGTTTGAGAAGAGCAAGGATTTTGGATTTACTAAAATCATTAGGTATGTCATAGGTCTGGAGGATGTCACTGTACAAATTCAGCAGCCACAGTTTGGTTGTCCCACCTAGGTTTTTCAAGAACTCATGGAAAAACACAACCTTGGCTAGATGTCCTTCTGAGTATCATTTGTTTCAGAGCTGAATTTAGATCTACCATTGCGAATGCCTGTGACTGTTGCAAATCATGTGGAAGTGAATGAGCTGTGAGAGTCACTGCCTTTTTTATTTCCCTTCTGAACATCTTGGGTAAAGATGAAAATTTTGAAATTTCCGCTAGGTGACCAGATTAGAGTTCCATTAATGTGTATTATTCATGATTTTATCACCTAATGATATCTGTTTTACGTTTGAACTAATGTGGTGCTGTGTATACTTTTATGAACCTGATGATGGTGAGATGACTGAAACTGGCTGTGTAAAAAAAGTATACTACCAGCAGCTCAAGATGGTAATGTGACATTTTTGAAATGTGTAAGAGCTGTGTGGCACCACCTCCTTCCTTGGTCGAGCAATAAAAACTTGTGTTTTAATCAGGGTTGTGATGCAATAATTATTGGAATATTTGGTAAAATATACAGAGGTATAAGTGAAATACTACATGTCATTTAAAGCTACCACCATATTCAGGTTAACATTTGGCAGTAGTAAATACTGCTGTTTTAAAATTGAGTGATATGTTCTCAAGTGATTTCAACTAAAGAGAATATTTTATTTGATGCAAGCCATATGTTGGGCTTTTGTGGAGTGGGAATGCGCTAAGTGCACTTGTAAGATGTTTTGGTTCACTATGAAATTTGCTTTGGATGACTAGCAGCTGTCTTCTGATGGCCAACTATTTTAGTTCTTTCACTTTCTGTAGTTACTTACTATGCACTTTCTAATTGTACAACATGATCATCTTTAGTGGCATTTAGCAGTTGTGATAAAATTGTAAGTGTACATGTCTTCTGTAATGGATTTGTAGCCCATTACTTATTAAGCCAAAATTGTGTAGATGTTGTATCAACTAAATTTTTGAAGGAAGCTTTGATCATTTGAATCGTTTTGGCTTATGTTAAAGCCATCCTCAAATTTTTTAGGTCCCCTATGGCTGGTGCTAGCAGCTCGTTGGTTTTTCATATGATACCATGATCATGGTATCATGTGAAAACTGAGGAACTGCTAGCAAAAGCTATAGGGGGCCGAAAAATTTGAGGATGGCTTTAACATAAGCCAAGACTGGTCAAATAAACAAATATTATTGCAATCTTGACAGTTGATTTTAACCTAAATTAATTGACTGTCTGAGAATATATTACCTCTGTAGTCCCACGTTTCATTTAGTCATCACTGGATTACATGACTCATCCAAGCTGTTTAGCTCATCTAAGTTGTTGTTGTTCTGCATTTCTTGTCTAATTAATTGTTTTTGTTATTAATTGAATATTGAATTGATAATATGGGCGTACAAGGCCAGTTCGATTTAATTTACTAAATTACACATTTTATAGTTTTCTGAGACTTTAGATCAGATGTTTGTGGCTATGTGATTTGGTTATTCCAATTTTTGTCTTAGTTGCCCTACTTATGCCTTAATAAATTTATTTGGAAATCAGATAACTTTGTAGAGCTGCCTTGAGTGGCTGTTTTCCTTTGTCTTATAGTGCTTGCCGTGAATAAAGGATTAATTTTAAATTTTCCTTGATTGGGTTTCATTGCTGCTTTCACTTTTAAATGAACTTCTAAAAGCACTTTATTTATCATAATTTAATGAATGCTCTTTAATGGTTGTTGTGACTAGCTTGTGTATTTGTTGCATTTAGTAATTCATTGGTCATCTTTTAGTGGTGTTGTAAAAAAGTACTATGAATAAAGTTTGAGAAAGTTTATCTTCACAGCTAGGGGTCCAGTCCTCCGTCTCAGCAGGTGATGGTGCTGGTACCAAAGTGGAACAGGGTTTCACAGGTTAAAGTCTTAACTGCCTTTTTGCACATGCATGATGATGATGATTATGTGGTGTTTTGAGTCCATGACAGGAACGCCTTTATCACCTAAGATGTGTGCACGCATGCATGCACACACACAAACACACACACATACACACACACAGACACACACACACACACACACACACACACACACACACACACACACACACACACACACACATACACCCACACACCCACAGAAACAGTAAACGTCATATTGTCAGGTGTAACAAAGAGTGGAAAGGGCCAAAGCAATGGAAAGAATGAAAATAACATAGCAGAGATCTGCAGCTGGCTGGTCACTGGAATAAAAGGGATGAGCCAGCCACTCTGCAACAGAATAAAATCTCCAGAGTCCAGACATTTCACAAAAAATTAAAAGTTTGACCATGTTTGTCTTGTCTCATCATCAGTTAAAACAGAAGGCAGATCCCCACCTAAATTTCTTTCTGCCCATATATCACAAAATAAAATATAATTACTTAAAATGTGGGGTACAGTGATTTGCACACCACTGGCATCACAGACAGGGGGGAAAGAGGTGGGTTGAGGGGGGGGGGGGGCACCTCTCGCCATGTATTGGACGGCAGTGCCCAGTTTGGAGGTAGGTCAGAGTCACTTCATCCTGCTGAAGTGACTCACATGAAGAACACCATGGCTAGATAGTTCGCTTCACCAAATGTGTTTATTGTTTGTCACTGCCAGCCACTCCTCCTCCTGCCATTCCATGGATGTGTGGCTCACCAACAAGGTGTCAGCCTGCAGGGATATGGTACGCTGTGTAACATTATGTTCCCTGCAGGCCTCCTTGATGGTTCTGCCACCCAGTTCGTATCACCAAATCATCATGTGCCCCGATACCTAGCAGAATGACACCTTCCCCTACTGCCGTAGGGTATACAGTTGCTCATCTATGAAACAGAGCATTTCCTCTGCTGGATATATGTGCTTTAATGATTGTAGGCACTAAGGGCACTGGAGCAGATGAGAAACTGTTTGCTCTGAAGTCGCACCATCTACTCTAGTGCCTTCAGGATTGCACTGAGCTCTGCAGAAAATATGAGGTGCATTCAAAGTTCTAAGGCCTCCCATTTTTTTTCTCCGGACTGGAAAGAGATAGAAACATGCACATTCTTTTAAAATGAGGCCACGTTCATTGTCAATACGTCCCAGAGATGGCAGCACCGTACGGCAGATGGAATTTTACCGCCAGCGGTGAGAATGAGAACTGTTTTGAATACTTAAAATGGCGACGTTTTCCTTACTTGAACAGCGTGCAATCATTCATTTTCTGAATTTGCGTGGTGTGAAAGCAATTGAAATTCATCGACAGTTGAAGGAGACATGTGGTGATGGAGTTATGGATGTGTCGAAAGTGCGTTCATGGGTGCAACAGTTTAATGAAGGCAGAACTTTGTGTGACAGCAAACCGAAACAACCTCGGGCTTGCATAAGCCGGTCTGATGACATGATCGAGAAAGTGGAGAGAATTGTTTTGGGGGATCGCCGAATGACTGTTGAACAGATCACCTCCAGAGTTGGCATTTCTGTGGGTTCTGTGCACACAATCCTGCATGACGACCTGAAAATGCGAAAAGTGTCATCGAGGTGGGTGCTACGAATGCTGACGGACGACCACATGGCTGCCTGTGTGGCATGTTGTCAAGCAATGTTGACGCACAACGACAGCATGAATGGGACTTTCTTTTCGTCGGTTGTGACAATGGATGAGACGTGGATGCCATTTTTCAATCCAGAAACAAAGCGCCAGTCAGCTCAAGGAAGCACACAGATTCACCGCCACCAAAAAAATTTCGGGTAACCACCAGTGCTGAAAAAATGATGGTGTCCATGTTCTGGGACAGCGAGGGCGTAATTCTTACCCATTGCGTTCCAAAGGGCACTACGGTAACAGGTGAATCCTACGAAAATGTTTTGAAGAACTAATTCCTTCCTGCACTGCAACTAAAACGTCCGGGAAGGGCTGCGCGTGTGCTGTTTCACCAAGACAACGCACCCGCACGTCGAGCTAACGTTACGCAACAGTTTCTTCGTGATAACAACTTTGAAGTGATTTCTCGTGATCGCTACTCACCTGACCTGGCTCCTAGTGACTTTTGGCTTTTTCCAACAATGAAAGACACTCTCCGTGGCCAAACATTCACCAGCCGTGCTGCTATTGCCTCAGCGATTTTCCAGTGGTCAAAACAGACTCCTAAAGAAGCCTTCGCCGCTGCCATGGAATCATGGCATTAGCGTCGTGAAAAATGTGTACGTCTGCAGGGTGATTACGTCGAGAAGTAACGCCAGTTTCATCGATTTCGGGTGAGTAGTTAATTAGAAAAAAAATCGGAGGCCTTATAACTTGAATGCACCTCGTACAGTACAGTGTTAGGGAAGGAGAATCCTGATGACATGATTAAGGAGGACAACAGAACACATTGGGGGCCCGTCAGTGTACACAACTTTAAAGTTTGACCCCTATCTAAAATATCGAGAAACAGATACTGAAACTAAATTCTGGAGTTAAATCTGTCTTAAAATTCATCAAGTCCAAAACAATTCTGTGCCTCTGCAGGAACCAAGGTGGAGACCTGCTCCAAACTTGGTGTAAAACCTTAAAACCAGTGAAAGGCAATTCTGGAATCCTTGCCCCACATGTTCGAAAGCTCTCCAGAACACATGGACCTAGACAACAGCTACTAGGTGGCACTCGTAATATTTGTGAATGCTGCTGTTGTTGCCTCAGAGCTAGGTTCGATCCACGCCCCATGCACCAAAGCGCCAGCCTATTGGAGCCCGTGGCCACGTTAGAAAGCTTGCAGTAAAGGGCCTGGAGCTCAGTTATGTTCCGACTGCGCTCTCGTTTATTCATTGAATGCAGAGTTGTTTGGTTCCGATCTTGCAACGTCTAAGCTCCTGATTTGGTTTCCACACTGGGCTCGTTAAACTGTCATGTTGTCTTGTTGTTCATCCATCACCATTATTGTCTTTCACAGTTTTTGGCAACTCACCACTGACATCCATGGCTGGTTGGCCGGTGTCTCCTGTCTGTGCCACAATTCTAGTTACCATAATTCACGACGTGGTATGGATGTGAAATTCGTGTAATTGATGGAACAGCTACAGCAGTTGCAGCAGCAAACCAACTTGTGATGTCAGAAAATTCAACTTGTGTGAGAACGTTTGCAGTTGCAGAGTTCATAACCCATTCAGGCTGTGGTCACTTCCCAGGCAGAGACCAGCCCACCCACGTTTCTGCCGTTTAACGACATCGAGGAAAATTGGGATTGAAACACCACTTTACTACTTTTTAGGTGTATGACGATGCGCTCCAGTGGTCGCTCTTTCTTTCTTAATGTCTCCTGGAGACATTTTTCTTACTAAGGAAGTTGTTCCCTTCTCAAATGTGGTCGCTTTCACAGCTGAGGAGCTGTGTTCACTGCTGTCTAACTATTATTCAAAACAATTCTACGTGGTAATGTCGCACCTTGAGTTCCATCAATACTACAAGCAACCAAATGAGTCATATCACTCGTGCTAGGACTGAGTCAACATTGTGATTTCACTTGCACAAACCCATCTTGCGAATTCTCATTTGCAGATTCCTTGATTCGAGATGTAGTGGTCCAACTGGCCCCAGTGTACTGCAGCCCTCAGGCTGGAAAATCCTTCCTTGGATAACATTTTGAAAATCACACACTCTTTCGAGATCGTGCTGGCAGCAAATGAACGCCTTATGCCTCCTTCCCAGGTAGCAGCGGCTCACCAACCATCAGGAGTTAGAAATTCTCATTCGTCCTTTTCTCGACAACACTGTCATGATTCATCAGTGTCAGACATGTCAGTGACTCTGAGAAGCCAGTCATACCATCTTGTCATAAGCAGGTGGGTGGTCTCCCATCTTGTCGTAACTGTTTCATGACACACCAATATGCAGACTGTCCAGATCGCTGGACACGCTGCACTTGACGTGGAAAGGATGGGCATCTCCGAACTGTCTACTGTCAGGCATCATAGCAGCTAAACCACACTCCACACTTGCACTTGCATCGAAGGATGAGGAATGAACTCCAGGCCATTGTTCCCCAGGATAATTCTCCTGCTGCAAAGTTGTTTATTGATATCACGATTGCAAATCAGGACATTCATGTCTAATTGGACATAGGAATGATGGTTTCTCTGCTGAACCTCCAAAATATTTTCATCTGGGTTACCCAGCATTGGACCTTCCCTCCCACAAGTTGGATACATATTGTGACAGCTCAATTGCCCTCAAGTATGGTAGCATACAAGAAGGTTATGTGACCGATAAGCCAGCTTGCTGTCAATGGTCACATGGTTGGCAACATCGAAATAAGTGTCCAAGGAATAGAAAAGCAACTGGAATCACTCAACAGAGGAAAGTCCACTGGACCTGACGGGTACCAATTCGATTCTACACAGAGTACGCGAAAGAACTTGCCCCCCCTTCTAACAGCCGTGTACCGCAAGTCTCTAGAGGAACGGAAGGTTCCAAATGAGTGGAAAAGAGCACAGGTAGTCCCAGTCTTCAAGAAGGGTCGTCGAGCAGATGCGCAAAACTATAGACCTATATCTCTGACGTCGATATGTTGTAGAATTTTAGAACATGTTTTTTGCTCGAGTATCATGTCGTTTTTGGAAACCCAGAATCTACTATGTAGGAATCAACATGGATTCCGGAAACAGCGATCGTGTGAGACCCAACTCGCTTTATTTGTTAATGAGACCCAGAAAATATTAGATACAGACTCCCAGGTAGATGCTATTTTTCTTGACTTCCGGAAGGCGTTCGATACAGTTCCGCACTGTCGCCTGATAAAGAAAGTAAGAGCCTACGGAATATCAGACCAGCTGTGTGGCTGGATTGAAGAGTTTTTAGCAAACAGAACACAGCATGTTGTTATCAATGGAGAGACGTCTACAGACGTTAAAGTAACCTCTGGCGTGCCACAGGGGAGTGTTATGGGACCATTGCTTTTCACAATATATATAAATGACCAAGTAGATAGTGTCGGAAGTCCATGCGGCTTTCGCGGATGATGCTGTAGTATACAGAGAAGTTGCAGCATTAGAAAATTGTAGCGAAATGCAGGAAGATCTGCAGCGAATAGGCACTTGGGGGGGGGGGGGGGGGTGTATGCGTGCGGAACGATTTGAAGTGGAATGATCATATAAAATTAATTGTTGGTAAGGCGGGTACCAGGTTGAGATTCATTGGGAGAGTCCTTAGAAAATGTAGTCCATCAACAAAGGAGGTGGCTTACAAAACACTCGTTCCACCTATACTTGAGTATTGCTCATCAGTGTGGGATCCGTACCAGATCGGGTTGACGGAGGAGATAGAGAAGATCCAAAGAACAGCGGCGCGTTTCGTCACAGGTTTATTTGGTAACAGTGATAGCGTTACGGAGATGTTTAATAAACTCAAGTGGCAGACTCTGCAAGAGAGGCGCTCTGCATCGCGGTGTAGTTTGCTGTCCAGGTTTCGAGAGGGTGCGTTTCTGGATGAGGTATCGAATATATTGCTTCCCCCTACTTATACCTCCCGAGGAGATCACGAATGCAAAATTAGAGAGATTAGAGCGCGCACGGAGGCTTTCAGACAGTCGTTCTTCCCGCGAACCATACGCGACTGGAACAGGAAAGGGAGGTAATGACAGTGGCACGTAAAGTGCCCTCCGCCACACACCGTTGTGTGGCTTGCGGAGTATAAATGTAGATGTAGATGTGAATATTTTCGGCCTGGATGCATTCTCGCTATTTGGGTTTCCCATCACAGTCGAAGATCAGGTCGTCTAGGACACAGATACTTTCCACAAACTTGACAACTTTCATGCCTCTTTCTCGTCTCTGTTAGAATCTGACCAGAGGTGCACCACCAGTTTTGAGGTACGTATTTCTCTACATTTAGATTCAGTAACTCGCTTCAGTAAGGGACATCCACTTCCAGTCTCTGTATGGACAGCAGTTAAGCTCGATCTCAAGAACCTTGACGAAGCTGGGATAACTGAACTTCTCAAAATTATTGCTTAGGCTGCAGCCTTGCTAGTGCTAATTAATTTAGGGTTGAGATCAACGGCTAAGACTGTAATAACATTTGATTATTTGACCAGTTTCTGTTTATGTTATAGACATCCTCTAATTTTTAGGCCCCTATGGCTGGTGCTAGCAGTTCCTCAGTTTTCACATGATACCATGATCATGGTATCATATGAAAAACCAACGAGCTGCTAGCACTAGCCATAGGGGACCTAAAAAATTTGAAGATGGCTTTAACATAAGTCAAAACGATTCAAATGAATAAATGTTATAGCGATCTCGACTGTTTATTTTATCCTAAGTGGAGAACCAGAGTGATGCTCTCCACAGACAATGTTGTCTAAACTTATGTGTCAGTTAATTGATCAAAGCTTCCTTCAAAAATTTAGTTGATACAACTTCTACACAGTTTTGGCTTAATAAGTAATGGGCTACAAATCCATTACAGAAGACATGTACCCTTACAATTTTATCACAACTGCTAAATGTCACTAAAGATGAGCATGTTGTACAATTAGAAAGTGCATAGTAAGTACCTACAGAAAGTGAAAGAACTAAAATAGTTGGCCATCAGAAGACAGCTGCTAGTCATCCAAAGCAAATTTCATAGTGAACCAAAACATCTTTCAAGTGCACTTAGCGCATTCCCACTCCATAAAAGCCCAACATATGGCTTGCATCAAATAAAATATTCTCTTTAGTTGAAATCACTTGAGAACATATCACTCAATTTTAAAGCAGCAGTATTTACTACTGCCAAATGTTAACCTGAATATGTTGGTAGCTTTAAATAACAGGTAGTATTTCACTTATACCTCTGTATATTTTACCAAATATTCCAATAATTATTGCATCACAACCCTGATTAAAACACAAGTTTTTATTGCTCGACCAAGAAAGGAGGTGGTGCCCCGTAGCTCTTACACATTTCAAAAATGTCACATTACCATCTTGAGCTGCTGGTAAAATACTTTTTTTACACAGCCAGTTTCAGTCATCTCACCATCATCAGGTTCATAAAAGTATAAACAGCACCACATTAGGTCAAACGTAAAACAGTTATCATTAGGTGATAAAATCATGAATAATACACAATTATGGAACTTTAATCTGGTCACCTAGCGGAAATTTCAAAATTTTCATCTTTACACAAGACGTTCACAAGGCAAATAAAAAAGGCAGTACTCTCACAGCTCATTCACTTCCACATGATTTGCAACAGTCACAGGTATTCTCAATGGAAGATCCAACTTCAGCTCTGAAACAAATGATACTCAGAAGGACATCTAGCCAAGGTTGTGTTTTTCCATGAGTTCTTGAAAAACCTAGGTGGGACAACCAAACTGTGGCTGCTGAATTTGTACAGTGACATCCTCCAGACCTATGACATACGTTATGATTTTAGTAAATCCAAAATCCTTGCTCTTCTCAAACCAGGAAAGCCAGCAGATAGTCCATCAAACTATCAGTCCAACACATTACTAAACATGTACTGTAAACTTCTACAGAGATTATTATGTAACAGAATTTCTCCCACCATCGGTAAATTAATCATTCAGAACAAGCCAGCTTTAGAAGTGGACGATGAAGTGCTGACCAAGTTCTGGCACTAACCTCATACATAGAAGCTGGTTTTCAAAAATGACTTATAGCAACATCCTCATTCATAGAGTTATCTTTGGCATACGGAATGGTCGTGATCACTGGGTGTTGTGTGCTGTCCTTAGGTTAGTTAGGTTTAAGTAGTTCTAAGTTCTAGGGGACTGATGACCACAGATGTTAAGTCCCATGGTGGTCAGAGTCATAGGGAATGGTCTCGAAAAAGTGGGTGATATACAATCTACAACAAGCAGTTCCATGTCAAAAGATCGCCAGATTAATCCAGAATATGCTTAGTAGTAGAAAAATTTCAGTACATATTAATGAAAGATCCAGTTGTACCCATACTCTCAAGAATGTCCTACCCCAGGTGTCAGTCCTGGCACTGCTTCTTCTTAATAGATATACAGGGTGGTCCATTCATAGTGACCGGGCCAAATATCTCACGAAATAAGCGTCAAACGAAAAAACTACAAGGAACAAAACTTGTCTAACTTGAAGGGGGAAACCAGATGGCACTATGGTTGGCCCGCTAGATTGCGCTGCCATAGGTCAAACGGATATCAACTGCGTTTTGATAAATAGGAACCCCCATTTTTTTTACATATTCGTGTAGTACGTAAAGAAATATGAATGTTTTAGTTGGACCACTTTTTTCGCTTTGTGACAGATGGCGCTGTAATAGTCACAAACATATGGCCTACAATTTTAGTCGAACAGTTGGTAACAGGTAGGTTTTTTAAACTGAAATACAGAACATAGGTACGTTTCAACATTTTATTTCGGTTGTTCCAATGTGATACATGTATCGTTGTGAACTTATAATTTCTGAGAACGCATGCTGCTACAGCGTGATTGCCTGTAAATACCACATTAATGCAATAAATGCTCAAAATGATGTTCGTCAACCTAAATGCATTTGGCAATACGTGTAACGACATTCCTCTCAAGAACGAGTAGTTCGCCTTCCGTAATGTTCGCACATGCATTGACAATGCGCTGACGCATGTTGTCAGGCGTTGTCGGTGTATCACGATAGCAAATATCCTTCAACTTTCCCCACAAAAAGAAATCCGGCGACGTCAGATCCGGTCAACGTGCGGGCTTCGACGACCAATCCATCTGCCATGAAATCTGCTATTCAATACCGCTTCAACCGCACGCGAACTATGTGCCGGACGTCCATCATGTTGGAAGTACATTACCATTCTACCATGCAGTGAAACATCTTGTAGTAACATCGGTAGCACATTTCGTAGGAAATCAGCATACATTGCACCATTTAGATTGCCATCGGTAACATGGGGGCCAATTATCCTTCCTCCCATAATGCCGCACCATGCATTAACCCGCCAAGGTCGCTGATGTTCCACTTGTCGCAGCCATCGTGAATTTTCCGTTGCCCAATAGTGCATACTATGCCGGTTTACGTTACCGCTGTTGGTGAATGACACTTCGTCGCTCAATATAAGGCGTGCAAAAAATCTGTCATCGTCCCGTAATTTTTCTTGCGCCCAGTGGCAGAACTGTACACTACGTTCGAAGTCGTCGCCATGCAATTCCTGGTGCATAGAAATATGATACGGGAGCAATCGATGTTGATGTAGCATTCTCAACACCGACGTTTTTGAGATTCCCGATTCTCGCGCAATTTGTCTGTTACTGATGTGCGGATTAGCCGCGACAGCAGCTAAAACACCTACTTGGGCATCATCATTTTTTGCAGGTCGTGATTGACGTTTCACTTGTGGCTGAACACTTCCTGTTTCCTTAAATAACGTAACTATCCGGCGAACGGTGAGGACACTTGGACGATGTCGTCCAGGATACCGAGCAGCATACACAGCACACGCTCGTTGGATATTTTGATCACAATAGCCATACATCAACACGATATCGACCTTTTCCGCAATTGGTAAACGGTCCATTTTAACACGAGTAATGTATCACGAAGCAAATACCGCCCGCACTGGCGGAATGTTTTTTTTATTTTTTTTTATTGAGTTTTTACTTTATTGAGTTTCGATTCCCCCAAGGGGGCGGGCTGGCAGCAGCTTAGTATGCCGCTCTTCAGCCTACAGAATTTGTTTTAAAAAGATGAAGATAATAACTAATAAAAACAGGCGATAAGATCTGAGACTTAAATGGGAACATGGCGGAAAAATCGTGGAACTTAAAATATAGAACAAAGGGTTGATGATGTTAATAAAATACATATGAAGCAGACAGGTAAAGTAATAGACAGACAATTAAAAAACACGGCGACAGTCTGGTTTCTGTTCGCAAGGGATATAAAATTCACACCCAGTGACAGCATGACTTCTGTTCGCAACACTTTGGAAAGACGAACGACACTGAACATTCACTTGAACACTACACTAAAAAATTTGGCACAAATACGATACACCACAGCTGAGGGCAGATGGGGGGAAAACGGACAGAGGACGCGGAATGTTACGTGATACCACGTTCTTATACGTTTGTGACTATTACGGCGCCATCTATCACAAAGCGAAGAAAGTGATCCAACTAAAACATTCATATTTCTTTACGTACTACAAGAATATGTTATAAGAAATGCAGGTTCCTATTTTTAAAAAAAACACAGTTGATGTCCGTTTGACCTATGGCAGCGGCATCTAGCGGGCCAACCATAGCGCCATCTGGTTTCCCCCTTCAAGCTAGACGAGTTTCCTTCTTTGTAGTTTTTTCGTTTGACGCTTATTTCGTGAGGTATTTCGGCCGGTCACTATCAATGGACCACCCTGTATATGAATGATGTACCAAATACAACATCAACGAAATTTTACTATGTTGATGATATGGCACTGGCAAGGAAGTGACCATCTAACAGAAGACCTAGAAATAATGGAGAAGTACTACATGAAATAGTGCCTTAAAACTTATCCTCAAAAATGAGAAGTCAGAGCTTTCCAGCTTAGCAACAAGTTGGCTCAGAAAAAGCTTTCTGTTTACTTTGGTGGAGAAAGAGTTTAGCAGAACACCTGCCCCACATACCTAGTAGTCACTCTGGATACATCATTGATGTATAAGCAACGTTTGACAAAAATTACCCAGAAAATAAAATCTTGGGACAACATTATCAGAAAACTACCTGGAACCTCCTGGGGAGCAAATGTGAACACGTAGAGAAGCACTGTGTTCACCTTAAACTACTCTGCCTCAGAATACTGTGCTTCAGTGTGGTACAGGAGCCACCATACCACCAAAGTTGATGTTCAGCTCTGGACAGATCACAACGTCTGGCAAAAACTACCCAGAAAATAAAATCTAGTAACAACATTCTCAGCAAACTACCTGGAACCTACTGCCGCTTCAAATTGGAGCATCATTTCCGCGTGCCACCTGGACACTGCGGGAAACGCCTGCCGCCGCCGCTACCGCGTGTGGCGCTGCGTCGCTCTAGAGAGAACTAGCCTTATGTTGGCGCATGTGTTCCTTAATCCTAAACTGGGATAGGTCAGTAGAAGGTCGTAGGTTCTGGTCGGTAGTCATTTGATTGTGGTTCCAGCCAAATTAGCCATCTGTCAGGACTGTGACACGTAGCTATTGTTGTCTACTGTGTTCCTGTCTTGTACTTCTATATACAGGGTGTTACAAAAAGGTACGGCCAAACTTTCAGGAAACATTCCTCACACACAAATAAAGAAAAGATGTTATGTGGACATGTGTCCGGAAAAGCTTACTATCCATGTTAGAGCTCATTTTAGTTTCGTCAGTATGTACTGTACTTCCTCGATTCACCGTCAGTTCGCCAAATTGAAGGAAGGTAATGTTGACTTTAGTGCTTGTGTTGACATGCGACCCATTGCTCTACAGTACTAGCATCAAGCACATCACTACGCAGCATCAACAGGTTAGTGTTCATCACGAACGTGGTTTTGCAGTCAGTGCAATGTTTACAAATGCGGATTTGGCAGATGCCCATTTGATGTATGGATTTGCACGGAGCAATAGCCGTGGCGTGGTACGTTTGGATCGAGACAGATTTCCAGAACGAAGGTGTCCCGACAGGAAGACGTTCGAAGCAATTGATCGGCGTCTTAGGGAGCACGGAACATTCCAGCCTATGACTCGCGACTGGGGAAGACCTAGAACGACGAGGACACATGCAATGGACGAGGCAATTCTTCGTGCAGTTGACGATAACCCTAATGTCAGCGTCAGAGAAGTTGCTGCTGTACAAGGTAACGTTGACCACGACACTGTATGGAGAGTGCTACGGGAGAACCAGTTGTTTCCGTACCATGTGCAGGCACTATCAGCAGCTGACTGGCCTCCACGGGTACACTTCTGCGAATGGTTCATCCAACAATGTATCAATCCTCATTTCAGTGCAAATGTTCTCTTTACGGATGAGGCTTCATTCCAACGTGATCAAATTGTAAATTTTCACAATCCACATGTGTGGGCTGACGAGAATCCGCGCGCAATTGTGCAATCACGTCATAAACACAGATTTTCTGTGAACGTTTAGGCAGGTGTTGTTGGTGATGTCTTGATTGGGTCCCATGTTCTTCCACCTACGCTCAATGGAGCACGTTATCATGATTTAATACGGGATACTCTACCTGTGCTGCTAGAACATGTGTCTTTACAAGTACGACACAACTTGTGGTTCATGCACGATGGAGCTTCTGCATATTTCAGTCAAAGTGTTCGTACGCTTCTCAACAACAGATTCGGTGACCGATGGATTGGTAGAGGCAGACCAATTCCATAGCCTCCACGCTCTCCTGACCTCAACCCTCTTGACTTTAATTTATGGGGGCATTTGAAAGCTCTTGTCTACGCAACCCCGGTACCAAATATAGAGACTCTTCGTGCTCGTATTGTGACGGCTGTGATACAATACGCCATTCTCCAGGGCTGCATCAGCGCATCAGGGATTCCATGCGACGGAGGGTGGATGCATGTATCCTCGCTAACGGAGGACATTTTGAACATTTCCTGTAACAAAGTGTTTGAAGTCGCGCTGGTACGTTCTGCTGCTGTGTGTTTCCATTCCATGATTAATGTGATTTGAAGAGAAGTAATAAAATGAGCTCTAACATGGAAAGTAAGCGTTTCCGGACACATGTCCACATAACATATTTTCTTTCTTTGTGTGTGAGGAATGGTTCCTGAAAGTTTGGCCGTACCTTTTTGTAACACCCTGTATGTCCGCCTGCTTCGCTGGGCCCGGCTTCGATTTCCGGCCGGGTTGGAGATTATCTCCTCTCGGAGACAGGCTGTTGCGTTGTCCTCATCATCATTTCATCCTCACCATCAGCCGCAAGTCGCACAATGTGGGGCCGACTGCAATAAGAATTGCACTTCGCGGCCGAACCCGACTGGGACATCCCTGCCAACAATGCCATACGCTCATTTTTTTCTTTTCAATATAATTCGTACAGTTGTCTATCCTTGTGGTATGTATACTTTATTGTTGCAATTAGGACCTTTATTAGTCATGTCAATACATACTTTGATTTCAGTTTCGATTACGAACAGCGTTTAAGCGATTTTTTACCTCTGTGCGTGACTTCTGTTTTCACGGAGGAATTAAGGTTAAAGTGCTTAAGCTGTGGAGTCAGGTGTGGTTCGTTCCATTGCATTGCTCTTCACCCCGTGGCGGTCAATGTGGGGTCCTGACTTTCTTTCTCCGCTCCTTGCCATCCGCGCCAAGGATTGTAAACCGTACAATAAGTGGCGCGCGGTTCTGACAGCGCGGGATGCTGGCACTTGCCGCAGCTATAAACCGCCTCTGTTGACGTGCATTTTCTATATCCTACGTTTCTCAAAGCTTTTATTTTTGAAGCGACTGCTTGATATATTGTTACTTCGTGTTCCAGTACAGTAACATTACAATCGAAGAGATCATTGATCTAACACAAACATTGTAAACATAACAGCAGCTAACGCAGAGGATAAGGCTAATTTCTGTGTTACAAATTCTGAAACGATACTTCAATTAGCGAATCAGCTGTAATACTTGTAAGTCGGCCGAGGTGGCCGTGCGGTTCTAAGCGCTTCAGTTTGGAACCGCGTGACCGCTACGGTCGCAGGTTCGAATCCTGCCTCGGGCATGGATGTGTGTGATGTCCTTAGGTTAGTTAAGTTTAAGTAGTTCTGAGTTCTAGGGGACTGATGACCTCAGTAGTTAAGTCCCATAGTGCTCAGAGCCATTTGAACCATTTGTAATACTTGTAATGGTGCTATATGTGTATTGTCTACGTGAGATATCTCTGCCTTGCTTGGCTTCTATACATATGGCTGCGTTAATATATTTGGTTCTTCATTTCTAATCTATAAAAGTGGCAAACCACCGGAAATTTAGGTTGTACAAAAAATTAAAGTTTGTGGGAACAGACAACAGAAACTTTTGGTAGCGTAATAATTACAATCCTGCGGCAGGAAGGCCTACCAAGTAGCAGGAAAATTAAAACTAGTAACAGGTAAAAACTGTTTTCAGTGAGTACAAGTAAACCACAAATTACTTCTGTTACTCACCCCTTCCTCTGTCAATGGATACATGGTGTCCAGCCCTTCCCACGGTTCTGACGCCAGTGTGTGTTCCACTTTCTCTGCCTGAGACTGTGAGGCGCGCTTCGCTTTCTCTGCACCGTCTTTCTGGTTTCAGATACAATATATTTAATTGGCAAATAATTGTGTTTAGTTGGTTGTATTTAACTTGTAATAAAAACCAACAACTGCCTACATTAGTAACCTACAGCAACATACAAGATACAGAGATCTCTGAAACACTTACTGATTTATATGCAGATGTCGGCCAAGATTTCCGAGCTCCAACCTCCTTTTGGGATGCATCCAATGTTACATGTAACACAAAAGTACAATCAGAATTTTACAATTATGTTATGCAAAGTGTGTTTAGAAAGTACTGGGAATTTTGTAATTTTGCGTGTTGTATTAGCCTGATTCCCACGATTTTTTTCGTTGCTGTGTTAGCCATGTTGGGGATTTATTTATTTATTGTTTACGTAGCCTAACCAGATTAAGTCTTAAGGTCCCTTCTCACATCGGGCCAGGAACAATGCATAACAAGAAAGGTTGTACAGCACTGTCAGTTCCTATGCATATTTCTTATTCAGTTATATAGAGCTGAGAAATTATTATGAGGAGAGTTATAATTAATAACGCAAATAATAACAGCAAATAATAACAATAACTGGAATTAATAATAATAATAATAATAATAGATAACACACACATTAAAATAGACAATCCACCAAACATAACAGACATGGAACACTTCTGGAGCAACATATGGTCAACCCCGGTACAACATAACATGCATGCACGGTGGATACAAGCAGAAACAGACACATACAAGATGATACCACAAATGCCTGAAGTGAAATTTTGCAACATGAAGTCACCCAAGTAATTAATTCTACTCACAATTGGAAAGCCCCTGGAAAAGATAAAATAGCAAATTTCTGGCTAAAGAAGTTCACCTCAACACATTCACATCTAACTAAATTATTTAACAGTTACATTGCAGGCCCATACACATTCCCTGATACACTTACACATGGAATAACTTATCTGAAACCTAAAGGTCAAGCAGACACAGCAAACCCAGCTAAATATCGCCCCATAACATGCCTACCAACAATATACAAAATATTAACTTCAGTCATTACACAGAAATTAATGACACATAGAACACAGAACAAAATTATAAATGAAGAACAAAAAGGCTGCTGCAAAGGAGCACGAGGATGTAAAGAGCAACTGATAATAGATGCAGAGGTGACATATCAAGCTAAAACTAAACAAAGGTCGCTACACTACGCATACATTGATTACCGAAAAGCTTTTGATAGTGTACCCCACTCATGGTTACTACAAATATTGGAAATATACAAAGTAGATCCTAAATTGATACAGTTCCTAAACATAGTAATGAAAAATTTGAAAACCACACTTAATATCCAAACAAATTCAAATAATATCACATCACAGCCAATACAGATTAAGCGTGGAATATACCAAGGAGACTCATTAATATAAAATTATGAAGGCTTTCGTGGCCACTTGTTGACAAACTGCCTATTGGCTTCTGTCTCGGGTTTCATTAAGTCCTTTCTGATTCTGCATTGCTCTGAACCCACTATCCAACATGCTAAATAATACAAATTATGGATACAATATTACTGGACTATACCAACACAAAATCACACATTTGCTATACATGGATGATCTAAAACTACTGGCAGCAACAAATCAACAACTCAACCAATTACTAAAGATAACAGAATTATTCAGCAATGATATAAATATGGCCTTTGGAACAGACAAATGTAAGAAAAATAGCATAGTCAAGGGAAAACACACTAAACAAGAAGATTACATATTGGATAACCACAGCGACTGCATAGAAGCGATGGAAAAAACAGATACCTATAAATATATAGGATACAGACAAAAAATAGGAATAGATAATACAAATATTAAAGAAGAACGAAAAGAAAAATACAAACAAAGACTAACAAAAATACTGAAAACAGAATTGACAGCAAGAAACAAGACAAAAGCTATAAATACTTATGCTATACCAATATTGACCTACTCATTTGGAGTAGTGAAATGGAGTAACACAGACCTAGAGGCACTCAATACACTTACACGATCACAATGCCACAAATATAGAATACATCACATACATTCAGCAACAGAAACATTCACATTAAGCAGAAAGGAAGGAGGAAGGGGATTTATCGACATAAAAAACCTACATTATGGACAGGTAGACAATTTAAGAAAATTCTTTCTAGAACGAGCAGAAACTAGCAAAATACACAAAGCAGTCCCTCACATAAATACATCGGCTACACCACTGCAATTTCATAACCACTTTTACAACCCTTTAGATCACATAACATCAACAGATACGAAGAAAGTAAATTGGAAAAAGAAAACACTACATGGCAAGCACCTGTATCATCTAACACAGCCACACATCGATCAAGACGCATCCAACACATGGCTAAGAAAAGGCAATATATACAGTGAGACGGAAGGATTCATGATTGCAATACAGGATCAAACAATAAACACCAGATATTACAGCAAGAATATTATTAAAGATACCAATACCACAACAGATAAATGCAGACTTTGCAAACAACAAATAGAAACAGTAGATCACATCACAAGCGGATGTACAATACTAGCAAATACAGAATACCCCAGTAGAAATGACAATGTAGCAAAAATAATACATCAACAGCTTGCCTTACAACATAAACTTATAAAACAACACGTTCCCACATACGAGTATGCACCACACAATGTGCTGGAGAATGATGAATACAAATTATACTGGAACAGAACCATTATAACAGATAAAACAACACTACATAACAAACCTGACATCATACTCACCAATAAAAAGAAGAAATTAACACAACTAATCGAAATATCCATACCCAATACAACAAATATACAAAAGAAAACAGGAGAAAAAACTGAAAAATACATCCAACTGGCTGAGGAAGTCAAGGACATGTGGCATCAGGATAAAGTTGACATTATACCAACTATACTATCAATTACAGGAGTCATACCACACGATATCCACCAGTACATCAGTGCAATACAGCTACATCCAAACTTATATATACAACTACAGAAATCCGTAATTATTGATACATGTTCAATTACCCGAAAGTTCCTAAATGCAATATAACATATACCACACAGTTAAAAGGAAGTGACGCTTGATCAAGGTCTGCGTCACTTTCCATTTTTAACAAGACTTAACGTCTGAGAAAGTAAATAAATAATAATAATAATAATAATAATAATAATAATAATAATAAAGGGCGTTAGGAATTACAGTGGTAATTATTAATTTAGTCCATCTGAAGTAATCATAAACGGAAGGGATGTTGGAACAGGAGAAGACTGAAATAATAATGACAGCAATCTGCTTACGGTACTCATCATCTCTTCATCTCCATCTACAATTAACCCCCTCGCCCCTCCCCCCCCCCCCCCCCATCCACATACACACATACAATTCTCTCCAATAGTTAACTGAAAATCCCTTGATGTCTCAGAATGTATCGTATCAAACGATCATTTCTTTTAGTCACGCTGCACGAAAAATTTCTTTTCTCGCCAATTCTGTTCAGTACGTCTTCATTCGTTACTTGATCTATCCATCTAGTCTTACCATTCTTCTGTAGCACCCCATTTCAAAAGCTTCTATTCCCTTCTTGTTTGAACTGCTCATCGTATACTTTCATAAAAGGCAGCACTACAGACAAATACCTTCAGGAAAGTCTTCCTGACACCTAAATTTGGATTCGATGTTAACAAATTTCTCTTCTTCAGAAACGCTTTTCTTACAACTGCCAGTTTACATTTGATATCCACTAAACTTTGGCATCATCAGTTGCTTTAATGCCTCAAATAGCAAAACTCATCTACCACTTTTAGTGTCTCATTTTCTAACCTAGTAACCGTATCATCGCCTGATTTAATATGACTGCGTTCCACTACCCTTGTTTTCATTTTCCTGATGTTCATCTTGCATCATTCTTTCTAGATTTGTCCATTCACATCAACTGCCCTTCCGAGTCCCTTGCTGTCTCTGATGGAATTACAATATTATCAGAAAACGTCAAAGTTTTTATTTCTTCTCCCTTTGGCTTTCTTTACTGCTTCCTCAATGTACATACTGAATAACATTCGGAATAGGCTACAATTCTGTCTCACTCCGTTCTCAACCACTGTTTCGTTTTCACGACCTTCGACTGTTATAGCTGTCATCTCATTTCTGCACAGTTTGTATTTTACCCACGCTACCTTCAGAAATTTAAATAGTGTATTACAGTCGACATGTCAAACCCTTCCTATAAGTCTACAAATGCTGAGAAAATGTGTTTGCCTTTCCTTAACCTATCTTATAAGCTAAGTCGTGGGGTCAATAATGCCTCCCGTGCGGCAACGTTTCCCCAGAAACCAAACCGATCTTCCTCGAGGTTGGCTTCTACCAGTTTTTCCCTTCTTCTGTAAATGAATTTTCTCAGTATGACAAACTATGAAGTACGTTATTAAATAATAATTAAGTATCACATAATTCTGTATCAAAATGCACAACGCATTATTATGAAATATACTGATGAGCTAAAACAGTTGCTTGACAAGACGTAACACAGCAGCGTCTGACAAGCCGTTAGTAAGTTTCCGGAGGTTTGTGGCACCAAATGTCGTTAATTACAGGACTGTGGTTAGTGGGTGCAGAGCTGTTGCCCCATAGCATCCCAAGTGTGTTTGTTCGATCTGGTTCAGATCATGGGAATATAGTGCTCAAGACATCAACGTGAGTTCATTATGAAGCTACTAAAACCACTGAGGCTCGATTCTGGTCTTGTGACAGAGGCAATTATCGTTCAAGCACGAAGAGATGCCGAGATTTTTCATATGCAACGTGGATCCTTACACATACAATACCAGACAAAACTGCAGCTTTATATAAAACATTCACATATAAAAATGAAACAATCCAATTCCTTCGCACACGCCGCTTACTGACTACCAAGTCCGAGATATCAGGGGGCAGGTCATTAGCACTAGGTCTATTTACCGCTTGTGTCTCGAGCACAGGTCTGCAGGACGATTGTAAAATAGTAGACTACCGACTTCATCTCTCATTCACTCCGTTTTAGCGTTTTTTCCTCTTGGTATTGTCCCACCAGGGTGTTATACTGTTCCCAGTTGGTAATGTAGATGTACTGTAGATATACATTGTCAAAGTATATTTACATCTGCATCTACGTGATTGCTCTGAAATTAGCAATTAAGGACATTCCAAGATATCTGGGCTGTAGTCTGAGTTCAACTCATAGCGAACAGTGGTTGCAAACCCCAATAGCAGGCCCTTGGATAGGGCATGGACAAAAATATGGAGACATTGCAATCAGAGCATGCTTGAACATAACTGCCGATGTTAACCAAACCTAGTGGTTTCTCTGTTATATTTTACCACGAAAGGCACCTGTGCAGTGTCCTCATACGTTTCAAGTATCACTCGTGGTCAGAACAGAGTTCTTTGTAGCTGTTGAAGGCATTGTATCGGAGCTAAGTGAATTCGAACGTGTGCAAATTGTTCGTACTCGCTTGGTCGGTGCTTCCGTAGCCAAGGTAGCTGAAGTCTGTTTGGTGTTTCAAGACACCCATATCGAAGATTTATGCAGCATACAGGGAAAGCGGAAAAACGTCATCCACTAAGCCACAACGTGGACAAAAATGTGTGGTGTGTGATCGTGACAGACCGTCATTGAAGGTGAATATGATGGAAAATAAGAGGACAACATCTGCAAAAGTCACTGTAGAACCGAATGTCGGACTGGTGAACCCTGTCAAAATCAAAACACTTGTAAAATTTTGGAACACGTATTATGTTCGAATATAATGACTTTTCTGGAGACTAGAAATCTACTCTGTAGGAATCAGCATGGGTTTCGAAAAAGACGATCGTGTGAAACCTAGCTCGCGTTATTCGTCCACAAGACTCAGAGGGCCATAGACACGGGTTCCCAGGTAGATGCCGTGTTTCTTGACTTCCGCAAGGCGTTCGATACAGTTCCCCACAGTCGTTTAATGGACAAAGTAAGAGCATATTGACTATCAGACCAATTGTGTGATTGAATTGAAGAGTTCCTAGATAACAGAACGCAGCATGCCATTCTCAATGGAGAGAAGTCTTCCGAAGTAAGAGTGA
The DNA here is from genome assembly GCF_021461395.2 of Schistocerca americana. Lineage (NCBI taxonomy): Eukaryota > Metazoa > Arthropoda > Insecta > Orthoptera > Acrididae > Schistocerca > Schistocerca americana. The sequence goes on along the minus strand of NC_060119.1, from coordinate 341,416,606 downwards.
TTTCAGATGTGCCGCAGGGGAGTGTCGTAGGACCGTTGCTATTCACAATATATATATATATATATATATATATATATATATATATATATATATATATATATATATATATATATGACCTTGTGGATAACATCGGAAGTTCACTGAGGCTTTTTGCGGATGATGCTGTAGTATATCGAGAGGTTGTAACAATGGAAAATTGTACTGAAATGCAGGAGGATCTGCAACGTATTGACGCATGGCGCAGGGAATGGCAATTGAATCTTAATGTAGACAAGTATAATGTGATGCGAATACATAGAAAGAAAGATCCTTCATCATTTAGCAACAATATATAGCAGGTCAGCCACTGGAAGCAGTTAATTCCATAAATTATCTGGGAGTAGGCATTAGGAGTGATTTAAAATGGAATGACCATATGAAATTAATCGTGAGTAAAGCAGATGCCAGACTGAGAGTCATTGGAAGAATCCTAAGAAAACGCAATCCAAAAACAAAGGAAGTAGGTTAGAGTACACGTGTTCGCCCACTGCTTGAATACTGCTCACTGGTGTGGGATGCGTACAAGATAGGGTTGGTAGAAGAGGTAGAGAAGATCCAACGGAGAGCAGTGCACTTCGTTACAGGATGATTTAGTAATTGCGAAAGTGTTACGGAGATGATAGATAAACTCCAGTGGAAGACTCTGCAAGAGAGACGCTCAGTAGCTCGGTACGGGCTTTTGCTGAAGTTTCGAGAACATACCTTCACCGAGGAGTCAAGCAGTATATTGCTCCCTCCTACGTATATCTCGCGAAGAGACCATGAGGATAAAATTAGAGAGATTAGAGCCCACATAGAGGCATACCGGCAATATGTCTTTCCACGAACAATACGAGACTGGAACAGAAGGGAGATCCGATAGAGGTACTCAAGGTACCCTCCGCCACACACCGTCAGGTGGCTTGCGGAGTATGGATGTAGATGTATATGTAGATGTAGATGTAGAAGGGCGCTCCATAAGCAGGGAACTGCAGATGAGCTGGAACTCCAGACCACTTATCAGTGATCCAAAAGTCCTGTAACAGCAAAACGTGGTGCCGAAGCCACAAAATCTGGATTATGGAACAATGGAAGATAGTCATTAGGTCTGATGAATCTAGTTTCACACTGTTTCCAACTTCTGGTCGAGTTTACATCGCAAGAGTGAAACATGCCAGGAATGCGGTGACGTAGTAGTCCATGAGGCCATGGTTATTCTGCAAAATCACCTTACTGCCAATTATTGTGTGGCCATTTTGACTGATCAGGTCAATCCCATGGTAATGCCTTGTTCCAAGACGAGAGGGCCCCTTTCACACATTTCACATTGTCCAGGACTAATTTGGTGCGCACGAGGATAAAGTGTCGTATCTGGTCTGTCCAACACAGTCACCAGATCTTAATATTATTGAGCCTTTGTGGTATAAGACTCCCTTTTAAAACGCACAGGACATACATTCATACAGTTTGAGACGACTGGGAGCTGTTTTCAATGCTAACGGGTTTCCTACACCGTAATAGGAATGATAATGGATTTTGTTCGTGGTGTTTCAATATTTTTGTCACCCCCCCCCCCCCCCCCCACCGTATCTAGGAGATCTGGCCCAAATTAAACTTGGTAGAGGATGTGTGTAGGGTCCTCGGGACCGATTATCCTCAGGAAAGGACCACCCTCGACAAACCGTCTTACTGTCCTTTCACTGGTGTTTGCAGAGTTGCAACCTCAGTCACCAGGTGTGATGTTCAGGTGCCTTGCTATTATTACATGCTCAGTATTACCTATCAAAGCCTGAAAGTCCCGTGCAGTTATGTAACAGTAGGTAGAATTATATGCCACAGCTATTGTGAGGGCATGGTTACCTACTTTGAACTCTACACCGGCAGCCTCGATCGTGACCAAATTTGATATATCGATTGTGCAGTGGCAAATTCTCCGACACAGGAGGAGTGGTACCCCTCTGCCACGGTGGTGTTTCTCGACCCTCTTTGCCCTGTAGACGGAGTAGCTGTACATCTTGAATCGATCGGTCAGTAATAGAAGCACCTCTATAACACAGGTGACATCTATAGCATGTCAGTCTAGAAAAGAGTGTTACTGTGTTGCCATATCGAAAATGGCATTGGCATACCAATATAAGATTCAGAACTTTCTGCGTGTAAGTGGCATTGTCTAGTAGCGACATGACGGCTTCTGCTATTTTTACCATAACTATTGTAAATTTATCTGGCTATGCTCGTAGAGGAAGATATAAGATGAATATCAACAAAAGCAAAACGAGGATAATGGAACGTAGTTGAATTAGGTCGAGTGATGCTGAGGGAATAAGATTAGGAAATGAGACACTTAAAGTAGTAAAGGAGTTTTGCTATTTGGGGAGCAAAATAACTGATGATGGTCGAAGTAGACTGGATATAAAATGTAGACTAGCAATGGCAAGGAAAGCGTTTCTGAAGAAGAGAAAGTTGTTAACATCGAGTATTGATTTAAGTGTCAGGAAGTCGTTTCTGAAAGTATTCGTATGGAGTGTAGCCATGTATGGAAGTGAAACATGGACGATTAATAGTTTGGACAAGAAGAGAATAGACACTTTAGAAAAGTGGTGCTACAGAAGAATGCTGAAGATTAGATGGGTAGGTGACATAACTAATGAGGAGGTATTGAATAGAATTGCGGAGACGAGGAGTTTGTGGCACAACTTGACTAGAAGAAGGGATCGGTTGGTAGGAAATGTTCTGAGGCATCAAGGGATCACCAATTTAGTATTGGAGGGCAGCGTGGAGGGTAAAAATCGTAGAGGGAGACCAAGAGATGAATACACTAAGCAGATTCAGAAGGATGTAGGTTGCAGAAGGTACTGGGAGATGAAGGAGCTTGCACAGGATAGAGTAGCATGGAGAGCTGCATCAAACCAGTCTCAGGACTGAAGACCACAACAACAACAATGCTCGTACTGCTGCCATGGCCTCCTCGAATTTTTTTGGCTACGTTGCTGAGGTTAAGTCCCGCAAACATCGTCCTACGCTTTCTAAACTCGTGCATCAGGCTAACAAGGTCGCTGCCAGTTCCTGTCGTCTCTTAGAATATTGCTGGTGTATATTGTAGGACGACACTAGTTGCATCATTTCCAGTATTGGTCGCCTATGGTGGTGGCGTTACTGGTAGTGGGAAGGACTCACAGAGCGTGGAAGGGCCCATATTCTGCAGTGCCGGGAGGGGCGCCGTGGAGTAGAGTGAAGGGTGGAGAGGCCCGTGGATCGTATCGTGGCAGAAATGTTGGGACTGTCTGGGCTACAACTGAAACTTCGTCTGCTCGCTATAACAGTTCGTTGGCCAGAGGAAGCAGCAGCAACGGTGACTGCTTTCTGCTTTCTCTGGTTACGCACCAATCTAAGGTAAACTCCACAGCCTCGATAGTTGGCTGTATGCAAGCCCTGGCGTTGTTTGCAGGTGTGGATAGTTATTCTGTCCATCATACAAAGGTTAATCATATGTGGACCTGCGCATTTAACGCATTTTTGTTCTACAACAATGTCTGCTAGTGTGATTCAATTTGTGGCAATGATGGCACTGCCCAGAACCTCCAGGCTTGTTATATCTTTCTATTTAGACTCTGAAGCGTAGTAAGTATTGTACTATGAAGATTCTTTGCGCTTGGTCGTTACTGCCTAGCCCTACTATGAAGCTCGGCTCTTTCCTGCGCCAGTCTGTCTCTTCTCCTGGCGTGGCGGCCTTCGAGAATTACATTTGACACCTCAAAGCCTTCCACAACTAATGCATCCTGCATGTCTTTTGTCTCTGTGTCTATTGGCAGATCTTTCATGGACGCTTTAAGCACCTGCTTCGGTTTCACTGATTAGGAATGGAACTCGTGCCTCCTTTCTTCTCAAATCCCCCTTGATTTTGTGATAGCTCTCAAGCGATTCTGCCTACATCACTTTTATAACTCCCTGCCACTCCTTAACTAGAGACGAGTACCCCGTTCTGGTAGACGAAGCTTCGAAGGCCATGGATTCGTTATTAACGTGATTCATATTTCGATTACATTTACACGTCAGCCCGCACACTCCCATCCAGTCGTGAAGTCACTGGGGCTATCTTAACGAAACACTGTAGTGTTCCATATAATAAATCACGCTGTACGAAGATTAGTAGAAATTGTGCAGGTGTACTAAAAAAACTGAATGATGAGTGAGAACAGCAACCATTGACTTTTATTATTAACATTTGTATTTCCTATTACCGGTTTCGAGCGATAAAGTTAATCTTCTGATGGCATTCATTGTTTCTTATACACACCGATTTACATGTTGTAGGGCATCAGCATTGTACCTGGGACAGCAACCAAATCATTCTGTCACATTGAGGCACGCTACTTCTCAGGAGGTGTAAAATAAACTGACTAGAATGGAAAGTGTTGCACCGTGAAGCATCAGACCGAAATTTATCAAATTGCGAGTATGTGATGTTCCTCACATAACGGATATTAGATGATTAAATTTCAAGGACGAATTTTTACACTACTGGCCATTAAAATTGCTACACCAAGAACAAATGCAGATGATAAACGGGTATTCATTGGACAAATATATTATATTAGAACTGACATGTGATTACATTTTCACGCAATTTGGGTGTACAGATCCTGAGAAATCAGTACCGAGAACAACCGCCTCTGGCCGTAATAACAGCCTTGATACGCCTGGGCATTGTGTCAAACAGAGCTTGGATGGCGTGTACAGGTACAGCAGCTTCAACACGATACCACAATTCATCAAGAGCAGTGACTGGCGCATTGTGACGAGCCAGTTGCTCGGCCACCATTGACCAGACGTTTACAATTGGTGAGAGATCTGGAGAATGTGCTGGCCAGGGCAGCAGTCGAACATTTTCTGTATCCAGAAAGGCCCTTACAGGACCTGCAACATGTGGTCGTGCATTATCCTTCTGAAATGTAGGGTTAGCAGGGATTGAATGAAGGGGAGAGCCACAGGTCGTAACACATCTGAAATGTAACGTCCACTGTTCAAAATGCCGTCAATGCGAACAATAGGTGGCCGAGATGTGTAACCAATGGCACCCCATACCATCACGCCGGGTGATACGCCAGTATGGCTATGACGAATACACACTTCCAATGTGTGTTCACCGCGATGACGCCAATCGACACTGCATAGCTAGAACTCACCATTAGACCCAGAAGAAGGCCACTGCAATAGTGGCCGAAACGTTGGTTTTTCTCCAGCAGCAGTAGTTTTTACATTATGACGCGGTACCAAACCCAGAAAACTTTTATGACGACTGACTCTGGCCGCGGAAGCCTACGCAATTGTACTTGTGTGAATGCTCTGAAAAGCTAAATTTCGCATATCACAGCATCTTCTTCCTGTCGGTTAAATTTCGCGTTTGTAGCACGTCACCTTCGTGGTGTAGCAATTTTAATGGCCAGTAGTGTATTCTACAGCGGGATGTGCACTGATATGAAACTTCCTGGGAAACTGAAACTGTTGGCAGGACCGTAACTCGACCCCAGAACCTCTGCCGTTGAAAGGCTAGTGATCTACTAACTTAGCTACCCAAGCGGAATGCTCTTCACCCCTTCACAGCTTCTCTTCCGCCAGTAAAATGGTTCAAATGGCTCTGAGCACTATGGGACTTAATATCCGTGGTCATCAGTCCCCTAGAACTTAGAACTACTTAAACCTAACTAACCTAAGGACATCACACACATCCATGCCCGAGGCAGGATTCGAACCTGCGACCGTAGCAGTCGCGCGGTTCCAGACTGAGCGCCTAGAACCGCTAGACCACCACGGCCGGCTCTTCCGCCAGTACCTCATTTCCTTCTCTCCAATCTTAATCTGCCAGAAATTTTAGAATCATCACACACTCCGCTGCAGAGTGAAAAAATTCATTCTGGAAACATCTCCCAGACTCTGGTTAAGCCATGTCTCCACAATATCTCTTTCTTTCGGGAGTGCTAGTCCTGCAAGTTTCGCAGAGCTACAAAGTCTGGAAGGTGGGAGATGATGTGCTGGCAGAAGCACAGCTGTGAGGGGGAGGGTGGGGGGGGGGGGTTGTGGGTAGTGCTTGGGTAGCTCAGTTGATAGTGTACTTGCTCGTGAAATGCAAAGGTCCCGAGCTGCAGTTCTGGTACGGTGTGCAGTTTTAGTCTGCCAAGAAGTTTCATTAAATTTCAGTCCATTCTGAAATGATATTCATTACCAACATCAGTATGAGATGTGACCTAGACACCGGCCGAGGTGGTCGAGCGGTTCTAGGCGCCACAGTCTGGAACCTCGCCACCGCTACGGTCGCAGGTTCGAATCCTACATCGGGCATGGATGTGTGTGATGTCCTTAGGTTAGTTCGATTTAAGTAGGAGGAGAAATGCGTACCATCACGTTTCCGACTTTCATAAAGGTCAGATTGTAGCCTATCGCGATTGTGGTTTACCGTATCGCGACTTTGCTGCTCGCGTTGGTTGAGATCCAATGACTGTTAGCAGAATATGGAATCGGTGGTTCAGGTGGTTAATACGGAACGCCGTGCTGGATCCCAACGGCCTCGTACCACTAGCAGTCAAGATGACAGGCATCTTATCCGCGTGGCTGTAACGGATCGTGCAGCCATGTCTCGATCGCTGAGTCAACAGATGGGGACGTTTGCAAGACAACAACCATGTGCACGAACAGTTCGACGACGTTTGCAGGAGCATGGACTATCAGCTCGAAAACCATAGCTGTGGTTACCCTTGACGCTGCATCACAGACAGGAGCGCCTGCGATGGTGTACTCAACGACGAACCTGGGTGCACGGATGGCAAAACGTCATTTTTTCGGAAGAATCCAGGTTCTGTTTACAGCATCCTGATGGTCGCATCCGTGTTTGGTGACATTGCGGTGACTACGGTAGCAGGTTCGAATCGTGCCTCGGGCATGGATGTGTGTGATGTCCTTAGGTTAGTTAGGTTTAAGTAGTTCTAAGTTCTAAGGGACTGATGACCAGTTAAGTCCCATAGTGCTCAGAGCCATTTGAACCATTTTGACATTGCGGTGAACGTACATTGGAAGCGTGTATTCGTCATCGTCATACTGGCGTATCACCCGGTGTGATGGTATGGGGTGCCATTCGTTACACGTCTCGGTCACCTATTATTCGCACTGACGGCCCTTTGAACAGTGGACGTTACATTTCAGATGTGTTGCGACCCGTGGCTCTACCCTTCATTCAATCCCTGCGAAACCCCACATTTCAGCAGGATAATGCACGGCAGCATGTTACAGGTCCTGTACGGGCCTTTCTGGATACAGAAAATGTTCGACTGCTGCCCTGGCCAGCACATTCTCCAGATCTCTCACCAATTGAAAGCGTTTGGTCAATGGTGGCCGAGCAACTGGCTCGTCACAATACGCCAGTCACTGCTCTTGATGAACTGTGGTATCGTGTTGAAGCTGCATGGGCAGTTGTACCTGTACACGCCATCCAAGCTCTGTTTGACTCAATGCCCAGGCGTATCAAGGCCGTTATTATGGCCAGAGGTGGTTGTTCTGGGTACTGATTTCTCAGGATCTATGCACCCAAAAAGAGTGAAAATGTAATCACATGTCAGTTCTAGTATAATATATTTGTCCAATGAATACCCGTTTATCATCTGCATTTGTTCTTGGTGTAGCAATTTTAGTGGCCAGTAGTGTAGATGAATTTTAGTCACTGTAAACACGTCGGATTAACTCCATCGACTTAAAAGCGAATAAAGTATATAACCTTGCTCTCGTACATCTTCAGTTTGTTCAGTAGTAAAATAATGTCGCAGAATCAGTGATCTCGGCAATAAATACATGCGTATGCCAATCGTGATGACCTTTCATGGCTTGTGTAAACTCTGGTATCGTACAGACTTATTTTTCAGAATGAGATTTTGACTCTGCAGCGGAGTGTGCGCTGATATGAAACTTACTGGGAGATTAAAACTGTGTGCCGGACTGAGATTCGAACTCGGGACCTTTGCCTCTCCCGGGAAAGTGCTCTACCGACCTTTTTTTTCGTTCGTTTCATCTGCTCGTGGCGGAGTCTCAAGACAGCCGTTTCAGTTCGTCGTTGATCCATTAACTCAGTTTTTTTATTGCAGAGGGCAGCCAACCCTCCGACAGAACATGCTGAGCTACCGTGCCGGCGAAATAAAGAAAGTAAACTGCCGACTGAGCTATACAAGCACGACTCACGCCCCACTCCTCACAGCTTTACTTCTGCCAGTACCTCGCCTCCTACCTTCCAAACTTTACAGAAGCTCTCCTGCGAACCTTGAAGAACTAGCACTCCTGAAAGAAAGGATATTGCAGAGACATGGCTTAGCCACAGCCTTGGGGATGTTTCCAGAATGAGATTTTCACTCTGCAACGGAGTGTGCGCTGATATGAAACTTCCTGGCAGATTAAAACTGTGTGCCGGACTGTGCTACAGACAAGTGATTGATTCGTTTAACTGACCCCCTGACTCAGATAATGCAGATGCTGAACAGTTCAAAGAAAACTTTCACATATCAAATAGGTACCCCACTCATACAATTTTAGCTGGTGATGACCTGAATCTGCCATCGATACGTTGGGAAAAATACATATTTAAAGCCAACGGTGGGCATAAAACATCGTCCGAAATTGTACTGAATGCTTTCTCATAAAATAATTATAACAATTAATTCAAAAGCACACTCGAAGCGTAAATGGTTGCGAAAACATACATGACCTATTAGCAATAAATAATCCTGAACAAATAGTGAGCATCATGACGAATACTGGTATTAGTGACCACAAGGCAGTTGTAGCGAGACTGAATACAACATCCAAACCCACCGAAAACAAATGCCTATCTAAGAGACAGTCTCCACTCCTTCCGATCTGACTATGTGGTTTGAATTCAAAGAAATTGTATCGATGGCAATGATACTGATCCCCCCTGGTGCAATAAACGGATCAGAACACTCTTGCAGCAGCTACAAAAAAGCATGCCAAATTTAAAAGAACGGAAAACACACAATATTTGCGAAATTTGACAGAAAATCGAAATTGAGTGCGTACTTCAATGCAGATGCATTTAATAGTTTCCACAACGAAACTCTGTCTCTAAGCTGGCAGAAAACCTAAAGAGAGTCTGGTCATATGTGAAGTGCACCAGCGAGAAGACGCAATCAGTACCTTCACTGCGCGATAACAATGGTTACGTCACAGATGACAGTGCCGCTAAAGCAGATTTAATAAACGCCGTTTTCCGAAACTCGTTCCCAAAAGAGGGCGAAGTAATCATTCTAGAATTCTAATCTAGAATAACTGCCAACTTGAGAAACTTAGAAGTAGATATCCTCGGTGTAGTGAAGGAGCTTAAACCACTTAATATAGGCAAGGCTTCCGGACCAGATTGCATACAGTCAGGTTCCTCTCAGAGTATGCTGATACAATAGCTCCATACCTAACAGTGACATAAAGCCGCTAGCTCACCGAAAGATCTGTACCTAAAGACTGGAAAGTTGCACAAGTCACACCAATACCCATGAAAGGAAACGGGAGTAATCCGCTGAATTACAGACTCTTATAACTAACGTCGATTTGTAGTACGGTTTTGGAACTCATTCCGTGTTCGAACATAATGAGTTATCTCGAAGAAAACCATTTATTGACTAATAGTCATCACGGATTCAGGGAAAGTCGTTCTTGTGAAACATAACTAGCTCTATGTTGTCACGAAGTAATGAGTGCAATCGACAGGGGTTGTCAAATTGGTACCCCATTTTTAGATTTCCAGAAGGCTTTCGACACCGTTCCTCACAAGAGTCTTCTAATCGAATTGCATGCCTATGGAGTATTGTCTCAGTTGTGCGACTGGACTGGTGAGTTCCTGTCAGGCAGGTCACAGTTCGTAGTAACTGACGGAAGGTCATCGAGTAAAACAGAAGTAATATCTGGCGTTCCGCAAGAAAGTGTTGTAGGTTCTCTGCTGTTCCTGATGTACATAAACGACATGGGAGGCAATCTCAGCTGCCCTCTTAGACCGTTTGCAGATGATGCTGTCGTTTACCGTCTTGCAAAGTCATCAGATGTTAAAAACCAACTGAAAAATGATTTAGCCCAGATATCTGTATGGTGCAAAAAGTGGCAATTGACTCTAAGTAATGAAAATGTGAAGTTACCTACATGAGTACTAAAAGAAATCGACTAAATTTCAGTTACACGATAAATTGCACAAATATAAAGGCTGTAAATTCAACTAAATACTTAGGGATTACAGTTACGAATAACTTCAATTGGAAAGATCACATACATAATGTTGTGGGTAAAGCAAACTGAAGACAGTGAGTTATTGGTAGAATACGTACAAAATGCAACAGAACGACTATGGAGACTGCGTACACCACGTTTATCCGCCCTTTTCTGCAGTATTGCTGTGCGGTGTGAGATCCGCATCAGATGGGACTGACGGATGACATCGAAAAAGTACAATGAAGAGCAGCTCGTTTCGTATTATCGCGGAATAGGGGAGATAGTACCACAGACATGATACGTGAACTGGAGTAGCAATCATTAAAACGAAGGCGTTTTTCGCTGCGGGAGAATCTTCTAGTGAAATTTTAATCATCAAATTTCTCCTCCGAATGCGAAAAATAATCTGTTGGCTCCCCTCTACATAGCGAGAAATGATCATCATGATAAAATAAGAGGAAGTGGAGCTCGCACAGGAAGATTTAAGTGCTCGTTTTTCTCACGCGCCGTTAGAGAGCGGAACCGTGGTGAAATAGCTTGAAGGTGGTTGGATGAACCCTCTGCCGCGCATTTAATTGTGAACTGCAGAGCAATCATGCAGATGTAGATGAACTAACAACCTTTCCGGGACAAGTTATGTACTGAATATCGATGTTACTTACTGACAGACGGAACCCCTTCTTCAGTGAACTTGGCCGGAAGCCTTCGCTGTGCTTCCCCGACATCTGAAACGTGCGTGCAGCCAGTGGAGGAACATTTTGGAGCTCAAGGTATCCACATTTAGAGTGCACAAGCTGAATTCTGCCAGAGCGCTTACCTGGACATCTCGAGCTCGAGCTCCAGTCACGTAGTCGGTGAAGATTCTGGTGTCGTCTGGGCTGTCCCCGCTACCTCCTTCCTTCTCCATAGTAAAAACAGAACCCGGAGATCTCGGGCGGCATTTCGAGTACAAAGTTCGAGGTTTCTCAAAGTGTCGCTCGAAAGCGTAACAGGGGCCGGCCGGAGCATCACCTCCTACCCAAAGCGGCTCTTTGTCAGCAAGTGATATCCCTATGTAGGTATAAGCACCGTGATCCTTCCCCAGTGATTTTGTTGCAACGTACGTCCGCCCGTCTTTCGATTTATACGTAGTGGTGAGATCTTCAGTTTTATCAATTTTCTTGAACTCTGGAGGAACCTAAAACAGCGACAGAAAATATCAAATTACCATTTATCCTTGGTTTACAAATACAATCATAGGTTTTGTAAAGAGTGCTAGAAGGGATTCTGAAAAAAAAATCTGTTTCATGGTGTGTCATCAATAATAGAATATATTAAAAACTGTATGTGACAGACGAAGTAAGAAGGTGAGAGATGAGAAATAGAGGCATCATATTACAATTCCAGAGTTTGACTTGGCGGGCTTACGAGTCACTAGCCTATAATAATGAACTTCTTATGTGTTAATTAATGCGCTGTGAAATGGCAAATGAAGCCACTGAAACTGTTCGTTTGATTGAGAAACAGTATGCAGCAAGTAAATGGTATTATTCTATTTCGCTTACACTACACAGCATCAAGAATACGACTCAAAAGAAACTGTCACAATATTGGAGAGAGAAATTCCTTTAGGGGCTGTGCCAGAGTCGGTTCAAGAACTCAGACATCGTCTGAACAAAAATACTTCTGTAACTATACAGGAAGCATTAAGGCGGGAGAGTTATGAATCTGATACAGATTAATATATCTCGCATTTGTGGAATACGCACCGAAATCGCAGACAACAAAAGGTTACAAATTTTTGGCTAGACAGCTTCGAGTACCAACTCCCACCCACAAGAGGCCAGTCACATATTTACGGCAATAACAACAAATGGCATTTACACCATATCGTACGACCAAGACATACATATTGATCGAACCGTAACAACTGATAAACCTGATATTGTTATATAGCAGTTAGAAGGAAGTTCGTTAATATTAATTAATGGGTCGGTTGCATGTGATGTGAACATAAAGTGTTAAGCAGCTTAGCAGAAACGGAATCACACGAACCGGAGCGTAAATATGGACCTTATGTGGACACTGAAAATGGTGTCACCTGTGTCATAGTTAGTTCCCGGAGCGATGTGACGAATTCTCATCTGGCTATCCAGATTTGCATTTTCGTTGATTCACTGCATAACCTTGGGGAAATGCTGGGATTGTTCCTCTGAAACAAACACGATCGATTTCCTTCCCCATCCTACCGTAGTCCTTGCATGGGCTCTGTCTCTAATGACTTCGTTGTCAACGGGACGATAAATCTTAATCTTCATTGCCTTTTTATTACGGCACAGTTTCAGGAGAGCATCACATCATCCTCAAGGCTTTACTTTTACTTTACTTTACTTTTCCGTGTCCAGCTCAAATTTTATTTTTCCAATAGTTAGCCACCGCTACGGTTTTGTCGTTGGCTTGTAGCAGGTCACTAAAACTGCAGTGCTCCGGCAGTAGTCAGCACATGAACAGATGTGCCTCGTCTTGTACCTCTCCGCATCCGCAAAGAACGTCGTCATCGTTAGTCAGCAGTCCCCACTTGCACAGATTAGTTTTGCATCTGGGTACACCAGCCCTCAGCCTATTTAGTGTTCTCCACACTGTATAAGGAAGTTTGTTTCCAGGTGCCATTCGCTCTTTTGGTATTATCTGCAGTGCAGTTTGTTCATTCTCCCATTTACGGACTCTATTATCTTCCTGTGAACCGTCAAGGACCTTGGTTCTTGCAATAAAGCTATTTCTAGACTTAAGCCTCCGAGCCTGAGTGACGTGCCAATTCAGTGGGTGTCGAGAATCTGTTTTTTTCTTTGTTCTCTCAGCGTCTGCTGCCACCTGCCTTCTGATCTTGGATGGGGCAATTCCAGCAAGTAGGTACAAATTACCCGTTGGTGTGGGTCTGAGACAGCCTGTAACAATTCGCATTGTCTTATTTACACTTACATCAACCTGTTTAGCATGTGCAGATGCTTCCCATACTGGCGCTGCATAGTCTGCTGCAGAAACACACAGAGAAAGTGCTGATGTTCTCAGTACTGATGGTTGAGCTCCCCATTCATAGTTCGTCAGCCTGCAGATGATGTTATTCCTGGAGCAGACTTTAGCCTTGGTGTTTTGGCAATGCTGCTTGAAGGAAAGCGTTCTGTCAAGTACAACCCCAAGGTATGTAAGTGTTGGACAGTGCTTTAGCTTCTTACCTTGCCATGTAACGTCGAGCTCAACTCCAGCATCTCTATTGCGCAGATCGAAAGCACATACTTGGATTTTGTCAGGGTTTGGCTTGACGTGATTGGCGTCGTAGTATTGAGCCAGTTCTTCAAGCTCTCTAGAGAGATTTCCAGATGTAGCATCAAAATTGGACCCCTGGACCACCACAGCTCTGTCATCAGCATATACGAACAGTCTTGCATCTTGAGGTATAGGTTGGTCATTAGTGTACACATTATAAAGGATGGGAGAAAGTACACTTCTTTGTGGTAAGCCATTCTTCTGCAGTCACCATCTACTGTTCTTACCATTTAGTGAGACATAAAATCTTCGATTCTGCAGAAGACTACCAATAACCATCGTCAACCTACAGTCCCCTGTGAGGTGATATAATTTTTTTTAAGGCTTTACTAAAAATGGTCAAATACTAACTGTATGCGGCGAATTGTATTATAAAATAATCTAAATCGCCCTAGGGACGCTCTTATAGAAATCCCAAGAAAGACATGAGTGAGACGTCAAAAACAAACAAAAAAGTCGTACCTTGTGAAAAGAAGTTTGAGGACAACAATAAAGATAATAATACTGAATAGCTCAGGGACAATTCTTTCCTGTCCCAAAATTCGATAAATGACAGTAATTGGTATCTGAAGCAACTGCAAAGGTTGTTAGCTGGAGGAAACGAAGAGCCACCTTTCAAACAGAAAATCTACTCACATCAAAAGTCTTGTACCACCTCGGTTCTGAGAGTTCCGGGACCTGTACAGAAAACTGAAATAGAGATTAACATAAACATCATTTCCGCCCTTTTTATTGCTCATGAAAACCACACATTGCAAGTTGTACCACCACACAGCGAGACCTTCAGAGGTGGTGGTGCAGATTGCTGTACATACCAGTACCCCAAATACCCAGTAGCACGTCCTCTTGCATTGATGCATGCCTATATTCGTCGGGGCATACTAGTCACAAGTTCATCAAGGTACTGTTGGTCCAGATTGTCCCACTCCTCAACGGCGATTCAGCGTAGATCCCTCAGAGCGGTTGGTGGGTTATGTCGTCCATAAAAAGCCCTTTTCAATCTATCCCAGGCATGTTCGATAGGTTTCATGTATGGAGAACATGCTGGCCACTGTAGTTGAGCGTTGTCGTTATCCTGAAGGAAGTCATTCATAAGATGTGCACGACGGGAGTGTGAATTGTCGTCCATGAAGACGAATGCCTCGTCAATAAGCTGCCGATATGGTTACACTATCGGTCGGAGGATGGCATTCACGTATCGTACAGCCGTCACGGTGCCTTCCATGACCACCAGCGGCGTACGTCGGCCCCACATAATGCCACCCCAAAACAGCAGGGTTGAGGGAATATGCGACATCAACGGTGAAGAGAACGTGAAGCCAACCCTGAGAGATCCATTCGCCATGCTGTTGGGCCCATCTATACAGCACTGTATGGTGTCATGGTTGCTAAGTGGACATTGTCATGGACGTCGGGAGTGAAGTTGCGCATCATGCGGCCTATTGCGCACAGTTTGAGTTGTAACACGACGTCCTGTGACTGCACGAAAAGCGTTATTCAAGATGGTGGCGTTGCTGTCAGGTTTCCTCCGAGTTATAATGCCTAGGTAGCGGTGATCCACTGCAGTAGCAGCCCTTGGGCGGCCCCAGCGAGGGATGTCATCGATAGTTCCCGTCTCTCTGCGTCTCCTCCATGTCCGAACAATATCACTTTGGTTCACTCCGAGACGCCTGGACACTTCCCTTGTTGAGAGCCCTTCCTGGCACAAAGTAACAATGCGGACGCGATCGAACCGCTGTATTGACCGTTTAGGCATGGCTGAACTACAGACAACACGAGCCGTGTACCTCCTTCCTAGTGGAATGACTGGATCTGATCGGCTGTCGGACCCCTCCTCTAATATTCACTGCTCATGTATGGTTGTTTACATTTATGGGCGGGTTTAGTGACATCTCCGAACAAAGGGACCGTGTCTGTGATACAACATCCACAGTGAACGTCTATCTTCAGGAGTTTTGGGAACCGGGATGATGCAAAACTTTTTTTGATGTGTGTAGTTGTAAGCTTGTAATTATTTTAAACTAATCAATTTCTTTTTGCACTTTCACCTTGTAATATTGGAACTATGTCAGCAGCTACTCCAAGTTTCAACCATACATAAGCGGTTTCTTTGCCATTGAATGTTGGAGAATTGGGAACTTCCCAAAATTTCTTCGTCAAAAGCAAATGGCCTTCTTAGATGCAATAATTGTTAGCTTCCTCTTAAAAATTCAGAATGTTAAAAGCTTGGTAACAGCATGAGAAAGTTGACTATACGCATTCTAGCTCCTCAGGAAACACTGATAATAGGGAAACCATTTTGACTCATTAAACTCCTGATTAAACGAAGGTAAACTCAGAACAAAAATCAAAGGCTATTTAACAATTGTGGGGAAACCGTTGATAAATTTTAAACTCTACTTTGGGATCAGAAATAGTCTATACTTACTGTAAAAACGACCAACAAAGCGTGTAGTTGAATAACATTTTTCACTCCCACAAACAGTGATAAGAAAAATGAACAGAAAATAGAGAAATTTTGAAAGTTCTTAAGTGGAGACTACTCGAAATATCCTAAAACGCAGCGTGCAAACGTTATTTGGCAAGTTTAATGCGCAAATAGAGATAGAGAATGAATACAAATAGGTAATTTGGAATAAATCAGTACACTTGAGAACGCATAAGAATAATGTGAAACGCCCTACAGACCCTAGTAAACAACTTTCTTCGAATCCATACACAAAAACTACTGAATTTCGAGAAACGAAACAAAACGTCTTAAACAGAACGTCCCTGTTTTCTTGCAGCGGATTCGAAAACAGAATTCTAAGGATTAGCCACATCTACACAACACATTACATACCTCAATACGGAAATTAGGACAGCCACCTACTCAACAAAACATGGTTGATAGGGCACAAAAGCTGTGATAAGGAATTAGGTGTTTAAAGGACGGAATCGAAGAGTGGCATGAGTGGAACAAACATTGTACGACTGAAAGACAGTGTCCTCCAAAATAATTTATAGGAGAAAAGAGAGTGTGAACAAAATAAGCTCGTAGAAATACAGCAGAATTTCTTTAAAAACACATTTTTGAGAAGGAGGAGTGGAATTTAGAGTCCCACTGATGACATGGCCATTATATGTAGACCAAAAGTTCGGACGGTTCGAGGATGGGAAAGAAAATCGGCTACGTCTTATAAAAAGCGAACTCTCCTAGTATTCAGCTCATCATTTCAAAGGAACTACCCAAAACCTAAATCTGTGGGGCTCAACGGAGATTTAATCCCGTGGACAAGACGTCACTCGCACAGAGAAGTGTAAGCTAAGAGGAGGTAACTAACACAGAAAAATCATTATATTCTAAACAAAGATATTGTGGAAATACTATATCTGCAGGGATTTGACATGGAAAAGGCGTAAACCTCTTACTATTTAAGTTTTTTCTATACAAAATTATTCAAGAATGCCTTAAAGGCATCAAAGATTCTAATGTGTGGATAAGAAAGCGGCCCTCCATGAAGGGTCAGCATTAGCATTCGCAGGCGTCGCCAGGTCCCCGGTCTCCACTGTCCAGGGCAGAATTCCAGCAAGGTGATCACACTCTATTCGTTACGCCGGCGACTTACACGCACAGAGTGGTATGTTTTTGGACGCTGAGATCCCCTTGATCACGCTTTGATTTAGTCGTGTGTAGCTACGAATAATACTGGTCGACGCAGACAGCAACGAAGTGGCACAAACAAAATTCGTTATGCCGACGGCTGAATTCCTTAAAGATGCTAACTCTCATGTATAATGCATAACACAGCTTCAAATGTATTGTTGCTTTACTAATGAGATAACGAGTTAAATATTTGATGTTGAGCATGTAAAAGCTTTATGGCTGAAGATGAAAATCAGTAATTATCCACGTTATTAGTGCCCGATTATTCACTCACAGATTAATGAAAATCAGAACCACTCCGTCACAAATCTTTAAATATACTGGACGTTAAATTATACGGAAATACTAAAAACAATTCCGTTACAAACAACAAGCTATGTAAACTCTATGCTAAATGCATGAATGGTACCTCATATTTCTGTACGATGTAGAGTGTCACTTCTAAAGGCACAAAAGTTAATTTTTTCAAGTCGGTCTTCTTAGGTTATATATGGTAGTTATATGGGTACTACATTGCAAAAAAATTTTTTTAAGTTCTGTGAGCACATACGCAACCGTTAATAAGAAGTATTTACATTTTATGAAAACCTAGTTTTTCTCTTATACTATGTACCATACAATTATATAATTTTGTAGTTATTTTGAATAGTGTGTGTGGATAATGACTGCAAAGTCTGCACAATGTGTAGCGAATAGAATTAGTAGCAAAAACTAATGTAATGGATCGTCGTTTTACATGGTGAAGTTTTACCACACGAACATTGATCATTTAGCTTAGGTCATTATTTTATGACCTCTAAGTGAAAAAAATGTTTCAAATTATGTTTAAAGTTTGCTGCATGATCTCAGTATCAAATACTGATGAGTATATCATGAGTAATTTGCGATCCTTTTCAAGAAAAGCTAGTTATTCACGAACCTCATTATTTTTTGATGTCATATCTCCTGAACTATTTCTGTAGTATAAAAATATAATTTTGCATTTAAAGCCAAGGTATACGTGGGTACTGTCCGCAAAATGTGTTGGGAATTGAGTTATTAATGTTGGCCGCGGTGGTCTAGCGGTTCTAGGCGCTCATTCCGGAACCGCGGGACTGCTACGGTCGCAGGTTCGAATCCTGCCTCGGGCATGGATGTGTGTGATGTCCTTAGGTTAGTTAGGTTTAAGTAGTTCTAAGTTCTAGGGGACTGATGACCACAGATGTTAAGTCCCATAGTGCTCAGAGCCATTTGAACCATTTTTTTGAGTTATTAGTAAAGCAGTAATAAACCAAAACCTCATGCTTGGTTATGAAGTTTTACCGTATGAACAGCGAAAATGTAGTGAGAGTTATTTCCTTTCATTATTTTGCTTATGAAGTCATGATCTGTGGTGAAACAGAAGAGGAAGTTCAGGCCAGAATCAATGTGTGGAAATCACAGTTCTAGGAATGTTAAACCCACATCGAGCAGGCCAAGACACTGTTGACGGCAGTCAACAGAGATGGGCATACGATAAATGTAAAACTAGGAGCTCACCCGATAGAATGTGTCTTCCATACCACGGAAGTACGATTTCCAGGGATAATTCAATTACACAGCGGCTTACCAACAGAGTGCCAAACAGTTATGAATTGTACCAACAACTGAAAATCCTTTTACGGACGACGTGTTTCCAGAAACGCAAAATCAGTTATATTCAACGGCTACTTCATACAAGCATTGAGCTATTGTATCTAAGCATGAAACCTCACAAAAAGACAGAATCGATACCCCAGCCATCAGAAATGAAATTCCTTGAATCAACAATCCAGAAGACCAAGATGGGTAAGTAAAGAAATGAGTAGACGAGAAAGAAAGCCGGAGCCAAGATATCCCTTTTAGACAGAATCAGCACATCCCGACTATGGTGATAAGGGGTTGCAATTAGGCTGGAGCGTACAAGAACAGCCAGAATGAATGCGTACCGAGAGGAGGAAGGAAAACTACCCAGAAAAGGAAAAAGACTCAGAAACCATTAGATAGACTTGGTCAAAGATGACGTAGCTGCCAGAGGAAGGACGTTGCATGATGTCATCCGTGAAGGTTATACATAGACACAAATGCGTGGAAGACGCTAATTAACAGACCTGGGACGCTGGAGCTGCTTCCTAAGTATCGTCAATATTACTGAAGCCAAACCGTAAGGAAGTTCACAGTTATTTCTTTTACTTTCTTCTAAACATTGAAGTTGTTATAAACTTTATTTTGTCACATTGCACTTCAGAGACTTTTTGTTCCATTACTTATTCTTTCACTTACCTGATTTTCTCCTTGATAATTTTTTTCAGTCTTCTGTGCAGTGTGTACCATAATTAATGGCGTAAATACACGCAGTTCAAAGTACACGATACTAGTCATTCTTGGATAACATCACCTCACCATCTGCAAGGCGCTTCAGTCTGGAACCGCGCGACCGCTACGATCGCAGGTTCGAATCCTGCCTCGGGCATGGATGTGTGTGATGTCCTTAGGTTAGTTAGGTTTAAGTAGTTCTAAGTTCTAGGGGACTCAGAAGTTAAGTCCCACAGCGCTCAGAGCTATTCGAACCATCATCTACTGCAAGCCCTTTGCGTTCCATGTTGTAGGAGGAGATTGTACAGACCCAAACAAGAAAATATTGTCTAGCTATGAGCACATGTTCAGTAGAAAAGATGTGTTTCACAGTAGCGAATATTAACAAGTGCTCATAGTCCTAAAGGTATGCAATTTGGAGCCCATGTTTACTACTTTTTTGCTTCTAGTATCGTGTACTTTCAATTGTAATCGTTTATGCCATTAATTATGATCCTGTATTTCCTTTGCAGCTTCCTTTTCCTTGTTTCAGGCTGCAAAATTTCTTTTTTATAGTTTCAACTCTTTCACATAAATTAGTAATCCAACATAATATCGTGCTCTAAGGTTTTCGTTCAGTTTGACATTCCCGTCACCTTTAAGCTCTGGTTCCTTCAGTTTTCTTATAACGTACTATACTGTCACTTTCTCTTTGATTTTTTAAAATTTTGCCCTGAAATCTCCAGCCAAAGGACTGTGGCCTCTTTGTAAATGACTTAAAAACGAATTCAGTCTACCTCTGAAGCTGAGAGGTCAGAGGAAATGATTACAGTCTGGAGGATTCAAGTTCAGTCCCCAGTACTGTCAGGACTTTTCCTTGGTGACGGGATAGGTACGGAGTGTATGCAGCCTTGTGTCGTCAGCGGAGGGGCTGCTTTATCGAGGAGTTGTGGCGCTGACAGCGCATAGGAGAGCGATGTACTAACACCATGCCCAACTATACTAAAGCACCCAGATGACGCCGTACAGCGGAGAATGACACGACAGCCGTTTGGCATCGTGTGGTCCTCCGGCACTGGCTGCAAAGTTATTGCAGAATTCTAAGGGGGAGCGATGTACTCGTAATTAGTCCAAAGGAGCAACCTGTAATTCAGGAAGGAGATGCCATTCATTATGTTGCTTGATGCTGTCAGAGCAACACCTATGTGCTGCGCAGAGAGGTTACTCTCGCTAGTGCAGACTCACGAGAAGAAAATTGCCGGAAATGAAGAGGGTAAGCGGGAAATGCTGTCGGAAATGGACAGTTCTATGGTACCGTCATTACAACACCCATCCTAAGAATTCCAGACATAGGTACAATACCAAATCATTAATATTCAGCCATCAACTCATCTTCCCTCTAACGAAATCTATTACGATCATAACAACCCGCTAGCTCTGGCTGTCGAAACAAGAGACTCAACTTTACAGATCACCAGAAGCCAATCCAGCAAGTAAAGCCACAAGTCACCACAGGACAGGATTTGCAGGAGTGACACGCAAGTGCTTAGTCTGCACTTCATGAAGTTTACCAATATTCCTATAATTATAAGCTTCAAGTGTCAAACTCAGGAAGGACAGTTGGAGGTAACTGTAATACGGATGTCAGACATAATTAACGATATTTATGTTCAGCATGTATAGTAACAACGGCGACAGACTCACCCATTGTGAGGTATGCAATACACAAAACGATCTCTTTATAAACAAATAGTGTGCATCACGAACCTCACACTATATTCTGCACGCAAACTCTGAGTGTCCAAGACAGCAGCTTATTGTATGCAGTACTACACAAGTCTACACTAAAGATGAAAGGTGACCTAAACAAGTTCGTCAGGCGAGAAGCGTACCTCTATCTGTGGTTGCGGCGGGCCGAAGACGCTTGAGGGTGCGGGCAGGTTGCCCTCTGGCGGTCTGCTGACGAAAGGCCCACTGAGTTCCCCGTCACCCATGGCCAGTGCCAGCTGCGACAGGTACACGTTGCGGTCGCGCTTGTTCGCCCGCGTCTTCTGAACGGCCGTCAGCTTGTACAGCCACGCCTGTGCAACACAAACGCTCATGTGGTTCACCACTAGCCGTTTCGTCACTGTTTGTTAGTGCAAAGATGCAGGAAACTAAACTCCATACAGCGAGAGAAGAGCTCCGACCATTGACGCGGCCTTGACGCAAGTGCTTCGCGCATCCACGACGGCCAGTCAGATCGTGAGCTATTGTTTGCGTTACCATGGCAGTGCTCCAGTGTTGCCATAGTGCTGGGCGACTGCTGGTTTCAGTCAGTTGCGCCACGTGCTACGTTCGGGTTTGTGTGTATACATGTGCATTCCGCTACTGCTGGGAGTTTCTTGCCATGTGTACAAGTGAAAAAGTGGGTATAAGTGGAAAATGGTTGCTTGTAGTGCAGAGAAGAAGGCTTTTGGGAAAGGAGCTACGCTGAAACCTCAAACACATCAATTTATATAAATATTGCGTGTTTACTTTGAAAGGGAATGGGACAATGGTGAGCCTTAGATATCAGTGAGTGAAGTGGTTGATAGAGTGGCAGAAGCATTGAACATCTCTACAGCAACAGTGAAGAGAGTCACAAATGACAAAGAGGCTGCCAATTCAGCTGCGAGCCCTGTTATTGTGAGGCCTGGAAAGTCAAGGAAGAAATCGTGTCATGTGACTGAAACAGACAACTCTGACGAAAGTTCTATCAGGCAACACCTATATGCATACTACAGCAGGAAGGAGTGTCCGACACTCAAAAAGTTGATGGTATCACTGTTGGACAGTGGTTTGTTCACAGGCAGAACGACAAGATTCTCCATTATTTTGAAAAAAATTGGCTTCTGTTGGAAAAGGTACTGAGGATGAAAGATAGTAACGTGGAGACATTGTAGCATGGAGATGTCGTTTCCTGCGCGAGTTGGTAGCAGTGAGTCCAGAAAATGTAATATAGATTGACCAAACATGGGTCAACGCGCGTCATGCACATTCCATTGCATGGACAAATGACACGTGCCATGGAACTATGAGTGTGCCAACTGGTAAGGGAGGGCGACTAATTATAGTTCATGATGACTCTATGAACGTTTTTGTGTTCGCTGCTATGATGATGCTTCAGTCAAAAAAACTGTCGACTACCACAAGGAGATGAATGCAGATATGCTAAAAGACTGGCTCGTTACTCGCTTGCTACCAAACGTCAGTTCTGGTAGTGTTTTTGTAATGGACAATGCGCTGTACCATTCTGTACAATTAAATAAGGCACCAACGGCTGCTGCAAGGAGAGACGAAATAGTCAGCTGGTTGAAAGATAATAAAATAAGCTTTCAACAGAATATGCAGAAAGTGGAACTTCTGGAATTAGTGAAACGATACAAACCACAGAAGACGCATTATGTAACTGATACATTACCAGAGAACCACGACCACAAACTTATATGTCTTCCACCGTACCACTACCATTACAATGTGATTGAACTCATCTAGGCTCAAATAACAGCAGATGGTGCAGAGCGAAACAAAACCTTTACTTTACAGGACACGGAGAGGCTAGTAAATGAGGCTGTCACACGAATAACGCCAGGAAACTGAAATAACGTCGTGAACCAAGTGTGGAAAGAGAGTACAAGGTCAATCACAGAAGAAGGTGTAAGAGATAAATCCATTCATAATATTGTAATTTCTTTATCAGACGATGAGGACAGCAACAGCGGAAATACCGAAGACAATGTGGTCGTGACAAGAGATGACCAATCAGATGACGATGGGCTTGGGGTTTCCACTCTCCCGCACGAAAAATAAAGGTAACGTTCTTATTCGATGTTTTACACATAAGATTTGTGCAATTGCTTTACCTTGTTAATGTTGAAAATCTGGTTGTGCGTAATTTTTATTTTAGTTGGAACCATAGTGATGGTAATTCTTTTTGATTATGTTACCACCATTTTACAGTAACAATTTTTATTTTATTGCTATACAATTCAGAGTTCGGCCATAGGCCATTTTCAAGTACAGTAACTTAGTTCTATGTCAAAAGATATCAGACTGGTATAAAATACAGTGAAATCTGAACCATATAAAGTCAAAATAAAAATTGTTGCAGTCAAATGGCTGCAACATTATTAAATAAAATATTTATATGCATATTTGTGTAAGGTGACAAACACTGCAGCGCATGTGAAAAAATGTTCCTCAAGGAACACATCGGTCAGCAGAATGCTGCCACTACAGGATAGCTGTAATGAATGACACAGCATTGTTAGGTTCTGAAGGAGCCGAGTGTTGCCGCAGACTGGAGGGTGAGGCAGGAAGTTCTGTCACCCTGTTGCCCCAGCCACTGGCTCGCTGCCCGTCTGTGTCGAAAACAGGCAACTGCGCAGCCAGCAGTCAGAGCTCTTCTCTCGAAGTATAGCGGGACACTCTAAATCTCAACGTCAAGAAACCTGCTCCTACCTACCGGTTAGCCTAGCCTACATGTTTGTCAGGGTCTTTAGATCCAAAATACCCATAAATATTTAATTTAGCACACAGAAAAAAATATTTTCTGTTGTGGATTTCATACAAGTTCTATAGGCTGAGGCAGCTAAGAAAGGTCACTGCAAATATATCAAGAATGAATAAACAAATTGAGCTATGGTTATCGCCAAGGTATCATGGGCTCGCAGTACTGTCCTCACTTCCCGAGCACAGGGTCCTGGGGTCGTTTCCCGGTGGGGTCAGGGATTTTCACCTGCCTCGAGATGACTGGGTGTTGTTGTGTAGTCTTCATCATCATCATTCATCCCCATTACGGTCGGAGGAAGGCAATGGCAAACCACCTCCACTAGGACCTTGCCTAGTACTGCGGCACGGGTCTCCCGCGTCGTTCCCCTCTTCTCTGTAATGGAGTGTGGGACATCATCATCGTCATCATAGTGGACAATGTGACTTTTTTTCCATACTTTCGCAAGTAATTGTTATCGTTTATAGTCAGTGGATTACGACACCGACTTCGTTTTTTTCCCTAATGGAACTGTATAATTTTTACTATGACATTTGAAGGGAGCTTCAAAGAGAACTAGATCAAATACCATCAAGATAACAGCGCCACAAACTACTGTCCGACCATCAGAGAAGGTGTTCCACAAACGTCTGTCCTGTCATATCAGTTGCTAGCAAGCACATAAATCAGGTACGGTTAGCGTGTTTATTTTCAGGTCTGCGATACCAAGTACAAAAATTTTGACTTTGAGCATCACTAACGGTGTAAAATGATCTTGGAGTAACAATACTGCACGTTGAATTTCTAATGGAGTTAACAGCAACACTGGCCTGTGTTATAACGCAGTTCACGCCTTCGGGAGTCGTCAGTGTTTCCTAGTAGACCGTGTAACCAGACATCGTCCTCTAGCATTATTCTTCCTCCACAGAAGTTGTTGAAACCGTATTATTTTTTGAATTTTGGACAGGTCAATTTTTTCTCAGTTGCTTTTCTGAACACTTCCATATAATTTTATACACAATATGTTACATTGCAAGCTAAAATTTATGAAGAGACATTACTTTATTTTTGATATTACAATCGGTAAGTCAAATTAAAATTTTTTTTTTAGAAACGTTTGAAATTACGAATTATTTGGAACACTTAAAATTTCTGTTATTATTACACAATCTAGTACTGTTTATTATGTTTATTTCTGGATTCATTCCGAAATAATAATCGAAATTAATGGAAATTCATTTGTCAAGAAAAATTGTAAATCCTTTGGAATATGGTTATTAACGAAGAGTGAAGTAGTAGTAAGCATGCTTGTGATGTGATATGACGCATTTTTGTATTTTGGGTGAACAATGTAATTTCGGCTTTGTTAATGTGAAAAGTCAAAAGACTGTACGATATAATAAAATGTAACAAAATATATTAACGTAACAACAAAAATTCTGCAACAATGATCTTCAAATTTATTTAGATCAATTCAACCATGAGCATCTAAAATGTGAGAATTTCAGCTTCAAGTATCAGACCCATAGACAAGACGAAATGGAGCCAACTCTACACGAAACTATGAAGTCTATTGGAATCTTCGCCCCTCTCAAATTTTTCGTAAAAGACTTTGCTTATTGTGGACCATAGCTGGAATTAGGAAGGAGGGGGGTGAGATTACAACCGCCTGCTTTAATTTTCGATACAGATAAAAGTAAGGAACTATTAAGACTGACGAGTTCGCAGACCAATTTGCGTCTGCTGAAGGACCGTTCCCAAGCTGTCGAATGTTCTTATAAGGGTCTGTCATTACATGTGTGGAATGGGACGGACATTCGCCATTTTGGTACCACACTGGTTGCCTTATGTCCAGTGGAATGTACGCGAGTAACTGCGGCAACGGCATATCGTAAAAACTCGAGGTACTTGAGAGTATCTAGATTCCCATTAATAAAACAGGGACAAATGATGCGGGTCTTGTAAAATACACCTCAGACTTCGACAGACGAAGAGTATGGTTTGTATCCAGTTCTTTCAGTCACCATGAATTTATTGCTACCAATTAGTGGGCACTGCGAAAATTGACTTGCCCGTATTTTGTAAACAATGCTTCTTCCTTAACCATAATGTTGCAGAGATATGTCACATCACTTTGCAGTTGCTGCAGATAACATTCGGAGAACTGTAATCAATTTTTGGAGTCATTGCCATGAAGCTGTAGATGCAGAGAAATGTGAAGAGGATAAAGCACGATGGAATGTATTGGTCGCAGAACACTTTTTTGATAGATTTCTCTCGTACTTTCGAGATAACTCTTACAAGGAACGTATCTCGGCTGGAACAGGAATTTGCATGTAAACATTTTTTTACAATGACCCATCTCACGTATCTAATAACGCCTGCGACGGCGTGTAATTGTGTTTTTCTTGCTTTGTGCACAACAGCGCTTGCAGTATTCAAGCACAGGGACTCAACACTCCAGTCAATCAGTTACCTCAGCACGTAGCTGACGTGTTTTATTATACGTATGTCAGTACTGTCATACATTAGATCATAAATGAATGGAATCATTAATGTTCGGAGCGTTGTGAATATTGTGGCACCCAAGTTAAGAAGGCGATATCCAAATTTATACAACGTGAGACGGTATAGGACAGGATGATGACACTTTCGCAGTATTTATGGTGTATATATGGTGTATTTACGGTGTATATAATTATTCAGAAACAAGAACATTCATTTGATTGCTCAACTGAAGTTACATTGGATAGGATAGTTGATGAAGAAAACGACTTTGTAGAGGATAACGCGATCAATAGTGTTCAAGATTATAGTGCTAGTCTCAGTGGCGAAGAGAAGTTAACAGTTCGGGTGACTTATGAACTGTCACCAGAAAAGAAATCCAATACCGTTAGCATTATAACGAATCTTTCGGAAGGACGTCTTGAACGTATTTATGATTATTATCAGACACTTCCACTTAAATTTGCGACCTAAAGCTCATTACTGAAGACATCTATCCGTAAAAATCACATGAAAGTAATTTTTGATTATGTGGAGATGAAGAACGTAATGAACATCTATTTCGAGTAAACAAGGCAAGCAAATGACTGGAGGTAAAACAACACATTCTATCCCAGTTTGCCATAGCAGGGAATGAAGGAAAATGTTTCCTTTACTGGTACCCGAAATTTTGGGCACAGTGAAAAATAAAAGAAATTGCGTCTACAAAATGTACATGTTCTACAGCTTTCGTAGCATGTCCCAAGAAAGAATACAGAATGTGCCGTAGACACATCACTACTTTCATGAGAGCCAGAGATGTGCAGGAAGATATTCGCCAATTTTGGGTCCGTTTTGACTAAGAACTAAACCAGAAAACTGCAGGTTTCCAGATACATCCACACTGCACTTCGTACGCTTAACAATGTAGATTTAATTATGAACTAACTTCTGATGCGGCACTATGTAGAAAAGGGGAAAAAATTAAAGGTTGCCTTGGTGAAATCTGCACACAATACAACTCATAGATATATAACAGATGTTGAGCTATCAGTGAGTGGACACCTAACAAGAAACCTGTGTATTTGATTCAGGAAAAAAAAACTTTCGGACTAAAAGTTATGAAGGCTATTGTAGACAACCTTCCGTCAAACATACATTTGGAGGCTATAGTTGGAGTCACAAACGATGACAGTCTGGTTTAGGCTTATTCTATGCACCTATGTCCCGCATTCTCCGACAGCCATTGAGAGTTCAGTAGTGTCCTGAGCGCTCTCCTGTGAATGTCGTACCCAATGTGAGCACTAAACGTGATCTTATCGAGTTATTTACTGTATTTTTACTCAGTTTGTTGCGAATTATCATGGCTGATGGTGGTGGTAAGCGACAAATTCTATACAAGCTAATGAGAGACATAATATACAGGATACAGGCTTTCCTCAAGAACAAATCAAGTGTATGCATGTTACCGCAACTATCGCTTGGAAGTGGCAACAATGCAATCACCGTCCGTTTCTCGAATTGCGCGAACCGTCATCATTCGTGGATCGAATTACAGCACAAGAGGGAAAATGTCAAAAGACCATTCAAAACCCTTTCTCATGAATGTTGTTAATGACAGTGTCGCAAATAACAAAAAATGTATACTACTTTGTGATTCTTGGAGTGCTCACAATGACACAAAAATAGCAAATGATTCTTTTGCGGGTAAAGACATTGAATGCAAGATCATTCCGCCAAAAACAACAAAAAGCGTATAGCCTTTTGACGTGTATTTCTTCCGCCACTATAAAATAGATCCAAGCAGAATATCAGACTCTATAAGGACTCTCTGCAGTGCTATCGACACTAAATTAGAAAATAGAATTTTCGTACTGAACCAGCTGTCTGCTCCAGTGTATCAGCCTAACACACCCGCACATGTTACTGAATTCAAGAAAGAAATTCAAGTATCATTTGATTTTGCAGCACAAGAATGTGATTGTGGAGATACTGCTTTCTGCAAATGTGCCTATAGTGATTCTGCACATTGCTTCATGCATTGTACTGAGGAACCTCATATACATTTTTAACGTCTGAGAGCTGGCAAACAAAGAATAATACAATGGAATACTCTTACAATCCTGACCACAGTGGTATGTAAAGCTTCTAAATATAATTAGAACATCGAGCTCCTGTTTGAGTCGAGAGAATTCCCCTGTTAGTGACTTTTACATTCTTGGTTATTGCTGTTAAACTGTTTGTTTTACTTTTTTCATCAGTTACCCTTCTTTTTCCTTCGTATATTTTACTCTCCACACTTCCAGTTTCCAAAACGTTTTTTATAATCTCTGCAAAGTCAGAGTGCTTGACCCGATCTGGATACCCTTCAGCATGCAACCACACCGCTGCTCTAATACTTTGGCGACATTCGCCATAAATGACACTAACTTTTTCGACTGTCGTATACATTGTGAATGTCTCAATACCTTTACGATCAAGTAATCTGATTGCTTCAACAGCAGAATAGATTGATGATACAAGAAGGGACATCATGTGGACTCATTGTGTATGACTGGGGGCCTCATTCAATATGTTGAAGAGGTTATTAAAGAAGCCCTTGAGGGAACAGGGTGCAATTAACTGCAGATTGTGGCGCACGTTGGAACAAATGCTGCATGCCGTCTGGGCTCCAAGGCTATACTTGGGTCATTCCAGCGACTGACACAGAATGTTGAGAAGACCAGCCTTGTGCACGGACTTTCGAAGAAGCTCATAATTTTTTGCGCACTACACATCAGAGGCTGCCATTCAGATAGCTGACTGTGTAAGATGTGCTAAGAGGTGCACACAAGGTTTTTTGATAGATTAGGCGACTCTCCATCCAATCCAGGTAACGGTAGCTGTAGGAAACCCAGAACTATGAATGCAAGATCGAAATAATTAAAATCCATGGAGATAGAAATTGAAGCTGTATTCGAAATTTTTTGGGCAAGGCTCAGCATCGATGGTAGCCATCAAATGATAACTGGATCCTTCGATAGCCCACCAGGCTAATTTCCTAATGTAACCAAAAACTTCAGAGCAAGTCCCTCCCCCTCATAGTGAAATCGTCAGTGGAGACTTAAATCATCCAGCAATTAATTGGGATAATTTTAGCTTTGTTAGTGGTGGGTGTGATAAGACATTCTGTGAAACATTACTAAATGCCTTTTCTGAAAACTGCCTAGAAGACATAGTTAGGAACACCACTCATGATGGAAATATATTGGATCTAAAGGCAACAAACAGACCTGATCGCTTTGAGAATGCTCACATTGAAACTGGTATCAGTGACTATGATGGGTTTGTGGCAACAATGGTTACCAAAGTACAAAGGACAACTAAAACAAGTAGAAAGATATATATTTTCTGTAAACTAGATAAAAAATCAGTAGCGTCGTACCTAAATGAGGAACTTGAAACTTTCAGCGCAGGCAGGAGCATGTAGAGGAACTATGGTTCAAGTTTAAAAGAATAGTTGATCATGCACTGGACAGATTTGTACCCAATAGAATAGTTTATAACGGAAAGTAACCTCAATAGTATATAGTCACTGTAAAGAAACTTAAAGAAGCAGAGATTAGTGCATAACAGGTGTAAAACAAAGCGTAGGGCTAAAGATAGAGAGATGCTGAATGAAACGTTTTTGTCTGGCATTAGAGCAATGCGTCATGCCTTCAGTTACTACTGTAGGAGAATACTGTCAAATGATCTTTCACACAACCCAAGTAGTGGAACAAAGCAGTCACCACCCCACTCTCCATTGTTGCCATATGTATCCAAGATGGCGGCGATGACATCATCCAAGATGGCGGCATGTAGCATTGGCAACAGCACATAACATCATCCAAGATGACGGTGATGACGTCATTCAAGATGGCGGAATTTGGCGGGAAGATAGGCCAATTGGGATACCTCAACTAATCTAACCCCCCTCCCCACCCCTCCCCTCCCCCAGAAAATGTCGGGAAGTTCCAATCCCATCAGGACAATGCAACACACCTCTACTAACCTAAGAAAATGGTGGGAATACAGGTCACTTGGGCTACCTCCACTAACCTAAGTCTTGCGACTACCGCCTGTACTGGACGTAAGTCGTTATTTTGCATACAGTCTTTATTTAACCAATTTGATGCACTGCTGCCATCCAGTGTATTCACCATGAGGTCCAGAGTTCAACTGACATAGTACACAGTACTACCACCACCAGAGGGCGCTGTCATCTGTTCTGTGCCGTAATCCAAGATGGCGGCCATGACATCAGCTGATGATGCAAGTACCATTATCCAAGATTGTGGGAAACTGTATGTTCACTACTAGGTCGGGACCTAGTACACAGTACTGCCGCCAGAGTGCACTGTCATCCATCCCATTACGTAATCCAAGATGGTGGTCTGGGGTGAGGGAAATGGCAGGAGCCAATAGGAACCCTTAATCCAGTCATGTGTTAGATTTCAGCCTGTAGGATAGCAGTATCTGGTAATGTCAATGGATGGGATATAGGTGAGGCTCAGCAGCTCTGAGACCTCAGTCTTGCTCAGTCAGTCGGCAGCAGCAGCAGCAGCAGCAGCAGCAGCAGAAGAAGAAGAAGAACCATGAAGTGTCAACAGAAGTTGCAATATGACATGGCCCTGCAGAACAGGGGGAAACAGAAAAGTAGGCACACCATATCACATCTTTCTCTGTGGTTAGCATTATTATTATAATTATTATTATTCATTGTTTCCTCATACTGGTCCATGTCTAATGCTTCCTCGTCTTTGTTCAGCAGTAGCCCTCGATGTTTCCAAGCTAGCAGGGTCGAGCACCAACATGCCAATCTCTGCCACATCTGGACTTGTAGCAACCTTGGCTGCCATCTTGTCGAGACCTGCAGCTGCCTCTAGACCTGTGGCAGCAAAAACCACCAGCATGTCTGAACCAGGAGTGGCCAAGTGGGATCCTGTAGCACACATAGCCCACTTGCTGGAGCAGGACAAGGAGCTGCTGTTGTCCATCACACTCATCGATTTGTGTGATGAGGAGACGCAATCTGCCCCCAACACAGCGAACGCTGTTGCTAGTGGTCCTAAATTACATCAACATGTAGGACAGTACTGGTCACCAACATACAACCCATCCCAGCAGAACACCCCTGTGATAGTGCTACCAAAGAGTGCAGATGCTCTGGATAAGAAGGCATCGAGTGTACCCATGCCTTTCACATCCATGTACAATTTAACTCCCAGTGGAACAAAACGTGTAAAAGTTGGTACAGAAGCACATCATGTCTGGGTCTTGCATGTGAGAATGGTAATTGAAAATGTATCGAAGTGTGTTAAAGTGCCAATTCCCGAGTTCGACTGGGACGAAATAAGTCGTGCAGAGCTCTACATCAATCAACAGATGACTACAGAGTATTATCCAATTCGTTCTCCTCCAGACATTTGCCTTACTGCTGTGACACTTCCCATTACAACAATGTGTGATGACTGTGCATTATGTGTGAAATCGGGTGACAACTGTGTTTATCTGAGGCACGCCTCAGTTATGAAGTTATACGATGTGAACACTGCACTATGCCTTGCATTGGAGAGACTGAACCGTTGGTTGCCTAGCATAGACTCTACATACAATGATGTTGTAAACTCCCTACGTGTGCATAGTGTACATGTTGATGATTTGAAGCAGCACCTTTGTTTGCACATGAACACTGCACCTAAAGAGAAAGATTAAATGCGTGTGTGAAAAACCTGAGTACTGTGAGGCATCTATTGGCTTGATGGAGATGTGTGCAGAATTTATTGCATGTCAAAAAGCTTTGTTTGGGAAATAATGTACAGGTGCGAAGAGGAAGAGTCATAAAGAGTGTAATGATTTTACTGAAATATAACATCCCATGTATGATATTTAAATAAATAAATAATTTAAATATATATCATCTCAAACTGTGTATGTGTTTTATTTCATACCTCTCTCATTATAGTCAAAGTATCACACTTATTAATTTTTTTTCAATGCTTTACCAATTATTAGATAATGAATGAACAAGTTACTCTTCCTGGGTAAAATATGTAGCTGTTTTTTTCTGAGTAGCCAATACAGCTCAGTCAGTTAAGTGATGGAGCTATAGTGGCTACACATACTATTACTGTCCCTTCAAGTGCATCTTTTTGTATATGTCAACTACTTGTCAGTACCTGCCGTAGCAGTATGGTGGGTGAAACATCCTCATCACAAGGTCTTTGTTGTCTGAGACTGGTTATGTGAAGAAGCAAAAGAAAACCTGAAGAAGAAGAATGGAATTCTCCTTCCTGTTAATATATGAGCAATTATTGTAGGTCCATCCAATTGTGGGAAGACTAATGTCCTCATGACGCTGCTAAGACATGTAGGTGGAGTCCGATTTGAGCATGTTTGTGTATTCTCAAAAACGCTGTTTCAACCCAAGTATCAGCTATTGCAGGAGGTATTGCACGGTGTAGATGGTGTTACATACACGAAATTCAGTGAAAGCAGTGATATCCCTCCACCTGAAAAAGAAAAGCCAAACACTGTCTTCATATTTGACGACGTTGCTGTGGAAAACCAAAACCAAATTCGAAAATATTTCTGTTTCGGTCGTCATATGGGTGCTGATGTTTCTTATATAAGCCAAACAGATTCCAGAATCCAGAAACAGTTGGTTTGGGATAATGCAAACCTTATTATAGCCTTCAAACAAGAAAATCTGAATTCAAAACACATTTACCAGGCACATGTCGGAACTGACATGTCGTTCAATGATTTTGTAAAGACACATGCTGATTGCTGGAATCATCAGTATGCGTTTCTCGTTACTGATAAAACAAGAAAACTTAGTGATGGTAGGTACAGGAAAAACTTTCAATAGTTTTTGTATATATATCATGGTAAGAGAGGTTAGTACATCAGTATATGCTGCACCATGGACAAATTCGCACGTATGTCTAGCTCTCAACTCGAGAGAATGAATGTGCACAGACAGAACATTCGCGTGTACAATTGATGTGAAAACTCAGGCTATTGTGCATAAAGCTGGAGGTATATGCAGGGAACTAGAGGGATATTACCAGACCCTTCTGAGAATGGTGAATGCGTTAAATGAGTTAATTAATGAAGTCGGTAAGAAAGTAGTCAACTTAACCGAAAAGGTCGAGGCTATTGAGGGGAAAATAGATGTAGAGTTCCTTGTTGTTGAGAAGGGGGCATGTACATAGTAAGAGGAAGAAGAAATGAGTGTATATATAAAGCCTTACGCCTCGGAGACGTCTGATTAATATACACTGAGGTGCCGATGGAGCAGAAAGTGATTCAAGCTCAGAAAGCAGTTCGTGAGAAATTACGGTTGCTGAGGTTAGGGCATATGGATCGACAGCAAACATTAAGAGAGACCTTTAAACCGGTGACTGAATCTCTCCGACAGCTCTCAGCAAAAACAAAAACACACGATAATGATGGTGTTGCCATTGACGAATTCATTCTCCGTCACACCCCTGGTCAATTAGATAGAACATTCGGCGTTAGTAGGGGGAGACCGTACATGTTGGGTACACATCCTATAACTGTAATTGATGACACAATACAGATGGGTGATAGGCAGTTTGAGAGAACACCTGGTCTGATGAATCTTATTTTCCTAAGAACTACCAAAAAACCTATAAATTATTCAATTAATGATAGGGAAACGTACCGTGAAATACTGTGCATGACTGGTGTACATAAGATCACGAAAAGCCTGAGCAACAAGAAACATAAAACCGTTATAAATTAATGCTTGAAGCAGCCGCAGCGGCGACGGTATTGACATTGAGCATAAAGAAGTGAACAATCGAATGCCGCAGTATATACGGGGTGTTACAAAAAGGTACGGCCAAACTTTCAGGAAACATTCCTCACACACAAATAAAGAAGAGATGTTATGTGGACATGTGTCCGGAAACGCTTAATTTCCATGTTAGAGCTCATTTTAGTTTCGTCAGTGTGTACTGTACTTCCTCGATTCACCGCCAGTTGGCCCCATTGAAGGAAGGTAATGTTGACTTCGGTGCTTGTGTTGACATGCGACTCATTGCTCTACAGTACTAGCATCAAGCACATCAGTACGTAGCATCAACAGCTTAGTGTTCATCACGAACGTGGTTTTGCAGTCAGTGCAATGTTTACAAATGAGGAGTTGGTAGATGCCCATTTGATGTATGGATTATCATGGGGCAATAGCCGTGGCGCGGTACTTTTGTATCGAGACAGATTTCCAGAACGAAGGTGTCCCTACAGGAAGACGTTCGAAGCAATTGATCGGCGTCTTAGGGAGCACGGAAAATTCCAGCCTATGACTCGCGACTGGGGAAGACCTAGAACGACGAGGACACCTGCAATGGACGAGGCAATTCTTCGTGCAGTTGACGATAACCCTAATGTCAGCGTCAGAGAAGTTGCTGCCGTACAAGGTAACGTTGACCACGTCACTGTAAGGAGAGTGCTACGGGAGAACCAGTTGTTTCCGTACCGTGTACAGCGTGTGCAGGCACTATCAGCAGCTGATTGGCCTCCACGGGTACACATCTGCGAATGGTTCATTCAACAATGTATCAATCCTCATTTCAGTGCAAATGTTCTCTTTACGGATGAGGCTTCATTCCAAAGTGATCAAATTGTAAATTTTCACAATCAACATGTGTGGGCTGACGAGAATCCGCACGCAATTGTGCAATCACGTCGTCAACACAGATTTTCTGTGAACGTTTGGGCAGGCATTGTTGGTGATGTCTTGATTGGGCCCCATGTTCTTCCACCTACGCTCAATGGAGCACGTTATCATGATTTCATACGGGATACTCTACCTGTGCTGCTAGACCATGTACCTTTGCAAGTACGACACAAGACGTGGTTCATGCACGATGGAGTTCCTGCACATTTCAGTCGACGTGTTCGTACGCTTCTCAACAACAGATTCGGTGACCGATGGATTGGTAGAGGCGGACCAACTCCATGGCCTCCACGCTCTCCTGACCTCAACCCTCTTGACTTTCATTTATGGGGGCATTTGAAAGCTCTTGTCTACGCAAGCCCGGTACCAAATGTAGAGACTCTTCGTGCTCGTATTGTGGACGGCTGTGATACAATACGCCATTCTCCAGGGCTGCATCAGTGCATCAGGGATTCCATGCGACGGAGGGTGGATGCATGTATCCTCGCTAACGGTGGACATTTTGAACATTTCCTGTAACAAAGTGTTTGAAGTCACGCTGGTACGTTCTGTTGCTGTGTGTTTCCATTCCGTGATTAATGTGAATTGAGGAGAAGTAATAAAATGAGCTCTAACATGGAAAGTAAGCGTTTCCGGGCACATGTCCACATAACACATTTTCTTTCTTTGTGTGTGAGGAATGTTTCGTGAAAGTTTGGCCGTACCTTTTTGTAACACCCTGTATATTATGACAACCCCAACGAGCTAATAGATCGACTATGGCTGCCCATGGCATCAGCTGCTGCAGGTAATACAGCTTATTCGAATGAGGTTGTTTCAATATTCTCCGAGCTTAGAGAGAGAGGTATAATCGAATAAGTATGGAGACAGTAGTTCGAGAACTGCACAAACCAGCTCACAAAACATACCCTCGTAGGCATGCTATGATTACAGGTTTGGATGACTTATGGCAAGCTGATCTTGTAGATATGAGGGAATATTCACATGAGAATAATGGATTCAAATATATTTTAATGGTTATTGATACATACTCCAAATTTGCCTGGGCATTACCTGTCAAAACAAAAACGGGTAGAAATGTCACGGATGTTTTGGACCGTTTGCTACAGACAGGGACGAATCGATGGCCAGACAACCTCCAAACCGATCACAGTGGGGAGCTCTACAATAGGTATTTCAAGCCCGTGATGCAGCGGTACGGAATACATCACCACTCAGAATTCACTCACCTGAAGGCAAATATCGGAGGGTCTGAACGGAACAATAAAAGGTAGAATGTGGATGCATTTTAACCTCATACAGATGGACAGATATCCTCGCAGAAATAATTGCTCAGTATAATCGAACCAGACATACTACAAGACAAATGAGGCCAACCGATGTTCGTGATTATGGACTCATGGATGCCATGTACTATCGCATTAAAATGCTGGATCCCTGCAGACAGGAATTTAATGAAGGTGATTTGGTGCGTATTTGAGAAATAATACGTACTGAAATGGCCAACAGAGATATCTACAGTTTCAAAGGTGCAAAGAACGACTCCTAGAACTTATATATTGCAGGATAGTAAAGGGGAAGAAATTGCATGCTGGTTCCACACCGAGGAGTTGCAGAAAAGCTCAGAACCGGATGATTTTCTCGTGGAGAGAGCCATAAGACGTCGTGGAAATAAAGCACGAGTCAAGTGGCTTGGTTTTACTGCTACATAACACAGTCGGATTGACGCCAACAATTTGCTATATAAAAGGCGGTGCATAGTCCACAATCACAGCAGAAACATAACATGCATGCTGGGAGATGTATTAGAGGAGGTGGTGGTATTCTAGAGAAACTACTAGTGGAATTACACATCCCTAGGTATAACTACTGTGAACCTGGGACAAAACTTCAGAAACGCTTGGCATGAGATGATAAGGGGTTAATCTGCTCGACGAAGTGTGTATGGAACATGACATTGCATACGTTGCAAATAAAGATCTATCAAGTCGTCACATTGCAGATAGGATTTTAGCTGATAATGGTAAGGCGATACAGAGAAGAAAGGATATTGGTATAGGTCAATGCACTGCAGCATTTGAAGTTGATAAAACCATATGAGGAAAAATTAAGTTGAGTTTAGAAGTGATGAATTTCAAGTGAGTTATGAATGCTGCACGTTGCGCATTAGACAAGAACAAGGACAGGGGCGGGAAGCATGGATGTTTGAAGAACTGTGTCCTGGGAGCGATGTATGCAGCTAAAACCGCACTGACGCAGAAAGATGTGTGATGAAGAAGAAGAAGAAGAAGGAGAAGAAGAGGAT
The DNA here is from genome assembly GCF_021461395.2 of Schistocerca americana. NCBI lineage: Eukaryota > Metazoa > Arthropoda > Insecta > Orthoptera > Acrididae > Schistocerca > Schistocerca americana. Next base: position 341,379,069 of record NC_060119.1, on the reverse strand, counting down.
CGGTTAAAGCACCTAGAGTTCTACCCATACCCAAGACATCTGCCGGTTTTCTTCCATTTCTCATCCCGGCCCTCTCCATACTCTCAGCGGTAGGTTCCCTCACTGGTGGTGCTGCAGCTATTGCTCGAATGGTCAAGAACGCGCAAAACTCCCAAGTGCAGTTAGAAGAGGCAAGAAGCCATAACTGCATGATGGAAGCCACAGCCATCAGAAAAGGACTATAAGTGAAACCATACAGGAAAGGACTTGGTCTAGTCACCAATAAAAGAAAAGCCCATTAGCGGTCCTGCCAGATCGACCACTCACAAATACTGATCTTCTTAAGTTTGTTAGAAACAAATTCAACGTACCAAGATTCTGTGGTGTTTTATGCAGGATACATTACGGAAGACTATGTGGAAAACTGATGAATGCGGCATTGTGAATTTAGATGTACTGGAGGCCCCAGCACCCACTGGGTATCATATGTTACGAAAAATGCGGATACCGTCTACTATGCCGACTCATTTGGTGATCACCAGAAGAGTTACAGCGATACTTCACTCACAGAAGACGTTTGTTCTACAATTATCAGCGCTATCAGGACTTTAATACATATCTCTGTGGGCATTTATGCATCATGTTTCTCTTGACGTTTGCACACAAGAAGAAGAAGCATGCTATATAAGAAGGAGCTTTAAACATTCCACATGTGGCTGGTAGCTGTTTTTTATATAAATTATATTCCTTCATCAGTTGTGGATCAGATGCAATGTTGTACACTTTGACGTTAAAAGGATGATCCTCTGTATTGCGCGCAAATTACTTCCCGCCAATTGATTTGAGTGTTGGTAAATGGAGTATTGCATTGTTTGGACTGGAGACGTACAACAGAATTCCAAATATCACTAAGACTAACAAGAAACTGCATCTGGATATTAATGGCGAAAAAGTTATTATGGAAACAGAACCGGGGGAATACGATATCGACTATTGAAACGAAGTCTTAAAACAGTCTGGGAAAGGTACTGAACTACGTGCAACCATCAATACACTTAAATCTGAAATAAGGACTGCAAATGCAACGACTAACTTAATCAGAAAGGTTCAATAGGGTGCCTGCTGGGTTTCTCAAAAGGGCAGGTTTTGAAGAAGGATCCAAGTAAATTTTACAAGTCAGATAAAACTGTGGACATACTTCCCGTCAGCACAATCCGAGTCGAGTGTAATATTGCAACGAACTCCTGCCTCAACGATTGTCTGATTCACACTATTTACGGATTCTTCCCCTCAGTTGCAATGGGGTATAAGATTGTTGAGAACTCTGCCAATGCAATATACTTTCCAGTGACAGCTCAGACACTGAACTATTTGGAGCTGCGTATTGTGGACCAGAATAATCAACTTGTTGACTTTAATGGTGAGGAAATCATTGTACGATTACATCTAAGGCAAGATGGGTGTACGGTATAGAACAAGTGCATGCAATCCACAATATGCCAATTCGTTACCAAACAACAAACTGATAACACATGTGAACTACGAGTTTCTTAAATCAGTTGGCCTGAAACCGTGCAGTGACCTTCCTCACTCAGTATAACCTGTCCAGTAGAATAAATTAGAGACTCACACATCAGGAATACTTCTCCCATAAACCTTACACTTCAACTACATTTACCAAGAACGATGATATCAGGATTGTCACCCAGCACCAAGACGCACTCACGCTTCCATGCAAGAGTTTCATATATCTAGAGGGTTCATTCAAGACAACCGACGGCAGCGATTCAGTGGAATCCAAGCTAACACCTAATCCAAGCTAACACATAACACTTTTGCATTCCTGTTCCAAGAGATACACTATGAACTCAATGGGTCTGAGATTGACCGTATACACAATGTCGGCATAACATCAACCCTTAAAACATATGTCTCTGCATCACCCACAGATCTGCATAGTTTAGAAAAAGCAGGATGGTTCATTCATGAGCCTGAGGATAGAAAAGTTGCAGAGTACAAGTGATTTACTGCATACATACCTATAAAATGCTTATGGGATACTTTGAGGACGTGAGACAGATTATAAACAGGAACTCATTAAGGTGCGGAGTGCGATGGACAATAACTCTTACATTCAAGGAGCTCAAGAGGAGAATATGTTCACAAACAGCAAGATAATACGGAAAGTGCCTCACATCAGTGTATCAGATGAGGAACGTTTGAAGCTTTTAAAAGTCCTGAATTCCAGTACATTTCTGTCACTGACATTTCGCTCGTGGGAAGTTTCCGAGTACCCAGTGTTACCGAATGGGAGCTGACAAACATGGGCTATTGAAACCTCCTCCTATCCAGAGACATCTAGATTCATCATACTTCCGTTTCAGACTGATAGAAGAGGTAATACAGCAAATGATTCCACCCTGTTCGACAGTTGCAGGTTAACTAATGCCAAAGTTTACCTCAATTCTGAATTCTACCCATATGACAATTTATATCTGCAGTGGAATCAAAATGTATACAGTCTAGCATATGACATGTATGCAAGGTTTCGTGCTTCTTACTATGAAATTACTAAAGGAGAGGGAGGAGGGTGTCTAGTCAGTCCACGTAAGTTCAAGGAGCTTTCACCGATCAACATAATATCATAATAGACTGCTCGAAACAGAACGAGATGATTATGTCTGGACCTATAGTTGTGCAAATTGAATTTGAAACGTCGGCAAGTGTCCCATAACACACTGCCACGTATGCTCTAGTTCTACATGACTGTGTGATCAACTACTGCCTGTTCACCTGTGTTGTGCAACGAGCTGTATAAATAAATAGGTGCTGCACCATACATAGAGCATTTCACAAGGTCATCTCAAGGTGTGAACATCATTGTAGACGCTCAGGGTTTCTTTGATGTTGAGCGTAGACAGTTCGTATTTAAAGATGTTGCGTTTGTAGCGTACACACAAGATGTTGGAATAATAGAGGAATTCTCAGTGAACATTGCATCATCAAGGTCTTTGAAGTATGTGAAGTATGCTAAGACATGGAAGAGTGCAAAGCGGTTAACACATTTCTACTAGGATGATCCTGGCATACCCTATAAAGACATGGGGACTGCACTTCGTGACTGCAGACACACTCTCTCTATCTCTCAGTCTCACTCAACTAGAGTCCCCTACCCCTCTCACACTACAAGTCAGTAGTGTGAGTACGGGAGAGTTTCAACCCCGTCATCACATGGATACTATCATCTACGTGAAGGGTAAGGAGAAGATCTCATGGATGCGTCGAATCTTTGAGTTTACTGCTATTCAAGACATGGCGTTCTATGGGTGTCCTTCTCTCCATCGACTCAAGAACATATATGAAAAAAGTGTTGCTGTATCTGCTTATGAAAATGTAAAATTACTTTCAAGTTGGATGAGAAATAATTGAATTTTTACCTCACATTCTCTGTGTTCTTCTTTCTCAACCCTGTTCCAGTTGTGACAATGTACAGTATTTCAACCATATGCTATGTCTGTGCTTTTCTTCAAGCACAGGAGATATAACTTTAGACATGTCAGCTATATATATTTGGAAGCCTACACGGTCACGTGCCTCCTGCTCCCATAACCCAATTTGTGCAATATGACAGGCGTAATTCCATGTAACTATTCTATATATTTTGTTATCTCCCATGTCAAACTTCACCTCCTTAATAGCACTCATCTTCAGCAAAACTAATGTCATTTGAGACATGCAGAGCATTTTATATATACATATATACATACGTAATGCAATAGGGATAAGGTTCATTTTTGTAAATAAAAACAAAGATATATGGTAACTAATTTTTTTCTTGCTTTATTCAGTTCACACAAATACAATACAGTATTGTTGATGTACAATGTAGTATTCTTGAGGTATAATATAATATTCTTGAGGTACAAATTGACTCTGCTGTTCCAGTGCACAAATACTTTTAACTTACACGCTGCAACAGTAACACTGGTAGGAAATTGTTTTATGTAAATCTATGCTAAAAACTAAAGCAGGCCAAAGATTTTAGAATAATTCTGATGGACTGCATACACTTAGAACTAGTTTCAAGAGTCCACAATATCAAAGGTTTTTATAATAACAATTCTGATGGACTGTGTGCTATATATACACTTAAAAACTATTCTCTTTTGGATGGATAGCGGCAGGTGAATAACTTAAAAGCTATTCTATTAAAAAAACATGCACATGATGCATAGATATATTTACAGCATAGAAATATGTTATGGATCAAGAAACACTTGAATACATAATTTTTTCTATTTTTAGTTTTTAAATATTTTTTGTGCTTTTTTTCTTTCTTTCACACGCATGCTGTGCATATATAAAAATAAAATTTTTAATTCTTTTTTCGTTTTTATCCTTTATTTTCCACACTTTCCCTTTCTCTCTCTCTATCTCTCTCTCTCTCTATATATATACACATGTACATAGTACACAATAATATTCCACACATTCTCTCTATCTCTCTATACACACATGTAAATTGTACACGAAAATATTTACATCACACACACACACACACACACACACACACACATACACACACAAATGCACAGAATTAATTACACTATGATAAAAGGGTCATACTACTACTCTGCAGACACACTCTCTCTATCTCTCATTCTCACATAATCACAGTCTCCCACCCCTTCTCACGCTACAAGTGAGTAGTATGGGCAAGTTTCAATCCCATCATCACAAATGAACCTTTATCGTCATGAGGCGACAGACCAATTTTAGATTGAAGCACAGTGTACACCTCGTGTCCTCTCGATCGAATACTGGTCTGCTGTACCATATGCGGTGGCTGTGGTGCAGCACCGCGAACACCACTGCACAGGCACTGCAAATAGTCTTCGATAGAGAGGGCTCTGAATGCCATGCGATGCACACCCTTAGCCTACCTCTGGGTAGCACCTTCCAATGTGCGATAGGCACACATTTTTGAGCGTAGACCTACGAACTCCACAATTGGCAATCCATTCGACTCGTCCTTCATAAGACCGATAACCTTATTGTTCTCCAGAATAATGCCATAAGGATTATCGGCCATATATGAGGACATGTCGAATTCATTACCATGGCACATAATTACATCATATGGATCACAGTTCTTCACCCAATAGATGAAGTTATCTGTATCCATATAAAGTAATTTAGGATCTGCAAAATGAGTTTATGCAAATTCATAATGCAAGTGGTACATGTGGAGTTTGGGTAAGTCTAGTGTGCACATCCCCACACAAATAGGTTTCGTAAACTCTACTGCAGTATTTATCATTTCCACAGCAACAAAGTTCTTATTGAATAGCGTGACCCGCTTAAAATTTGGTCTGGCAATCATTTTCTTATGACATAAGGCCCGTCCAATTTGGTTCTAATAAAAATTTCACGTCGCCCCCTCAAGTTCCTCATTGTTTTACCGAAAATTGAATTATTCATTAATTTATAAAAATCTTTCTCAAAGTCACACATTGACGAATCTCTTTGCCTAGTATTCAAATCAATATTCTCCTACAATCAGGGGAGTGCTTGAAGGAGATAGCCTGGTTGATTCTAACCAGGTCCATACCCAAGGTGAGGCACTGCTAGAGGTTATGGTAATGAATAATGTACCTCCGCTTATCCCCCAGCGTTGTCATCAGTTTTGGTGTGGAGCCTCCTAACGGAACTAGTTGCTCTGGACACAGCAGTAAATCAGTATGCGCATCATGCAAACTAATAGGGTATGTGAGTTCTGCCTCTACCACATACCCTACATCACAATCAGCTACCATACCCCTCATGATTTTTCCACGTAATTCCTTGCAATCGTCTTCGGACACCCATCGAAACTCGCCAATCGGCAGCGATTGCAGCATGGTGTGCCCATATGAGTTATTCACGCAAGGTACATTATATAACTTGAATCAATGGATACGTCGAACCTGTCACCCATCTGTGGGTTATTTGCCTTCGCATGCCTGTGGACACATTGGCAAAGTCCCCCATGCATCCTTCGCTCAAAGAAAAGAAGCATGTGAGGATCGGCCAATAAGTCAATGCTGCACTTCATTTTCTTGAGCATTGCATCCCAAGACGACGCAGGTGCCGTGTAATAAAAGGCAGGACCCAGAGTATGTGTGGTCATACATAGACTCCAGAACTTCTCAAAAACGTCCGCAAGCAAGCACACGTCTGTGTCCATGTAAAGCCGTATGGACTCTCCTAAAGTGGAAATATTGCATTCCTGCCAGACATTCACGAAATGCTCATACTCTGCATTCGTTATGGCATCGCCTGTGAGGTTGCTGGAGGATGCAGTTGTGTCGGGTAGCTTGGTTTTGTTGAGTTGCGCCATACTTTACACATACGCACACGGGAAAACCCCTTTCCTAGTCGCAAATTGAAACTTTTCCTCGTCGGGAAACACAGCTCGAGTGATATTCATACCCCCACAAGGTAGAGTTTCAACGAGTTTCTGGAGTGGTACCTGCATAAAACGTAGCGTATCAAGGAAGCGGAGCGTAATTCTCGGCGTCATTCGTTTGGAGAATGAAATGTACTTCACAACAGTCTCAAGTAGGACACTGACCTGATTTATCTCCCAACCGAAATCAACCGAGTGCTCAACTAGAAAATGAATGTCATACTCACTCAAATTGTGGAAGAAAACGGGTATGTGTCTAGGTAACTGGTACTTCCAATTGCACGCGTTGTGAGCTGCACCACAGAACTTCCCGTAAGATGACATTGTTCCCTACAAGGAGTCTCTGCTTTTCTGTCTAACAGCAACCCACAAATATGACAACCAGTCACATTATAATACAAATCTTCAGTCTCCCTCGATTTGGTCATGGGAACATTGCTGCTGTAAAGCGTATCAACCTCCCATGAAAATTTTTCGTACACTACAGACATCGCTCCTGGTGGTGAGCTTCCTTAAACTTTATGAATTTGTTTTCCTCAGTAGGCATAATAACACGTACCGGGACCTTTGAAGCACAGTCTACTAGATGCGCAGCTGACACCTTGTCCGAGGACTAATAATTGAGGCACTTTAAGCAAATATGTTTTGGACGATGATTAGTTGATAGCTGGGTGGAAAGGAGTCAGGACATGTCTTTGATCCAAACATGGTGATAATTATCACCTTCAGAGAAGAGCAGCGTGTTTACATGCTGCTCACACTCACCGGAAAATTTTGAGTAATAGAGGGGACCGACGAGGATGTGCTTGTCTTGCTCATCTGACTCCCTTTTCTTCTCCAGGCCATAAACACGAACCGATATGCCGGCATTCTGTGCTTCAAATTTAGGTGTCCTGGATCTTGATGGGAACCCCATACCATCAGACTTATAAGACGAATGAATATTATCACCTACATGCTATGCACTGGGACGCTCAGGATAATCTCTGTAATTGTACTTTCTTTCGCAAGCCAGGATTGACCATACAAAACAAGCCTGATCGTATCTATTTTCGACATTAATGCATGCCTGCTTATTAGCTATATCTTTAGAGAGTTTGATATAGCTAAGCCCTTCATTTACCGGATCATAGACATGTGTGTGGATATCCAGGTGTAGAATTCTGCTGAGTGCTGTAGGTGAGCCTTTCACTTCCACCTCAGAAAACCGGCCCAATATAGCACTCAAGGTGGATTTAACGAAACCACGCGGCGATTGATGTGCTGCACGTTATCAAGTCATTTTCCCCCCAAAGATAATGAATACTCATCTCTTCAACACCAGACTCAATTTTTCTGGGGGGGGGGGGGGAGGGGGGTGCGGTAACTCAATTCAAAGCACAGCCCTGCATTTAATGGCGGGATACCACAGATCATTGACTACCTCCTTGAGGAGCTTCGTTTCCATGACAGGAAGGCACGCGCTTAGAAATCCAATCGATAACTCCTGCCGAGTTATCGATTCGCTCCTCAAAGGCATCGACAATCAAAGAGTACTGAAACTGTGGTATGGTATCACTGACCTGATGTCCTTCACTAAAAGGATGGGGGAGGAAACTGCCACTAGCCACAGGATCTTTGACGGAGTTGGTGAGGTGGATAGGTGTGCAAGCTGTACCTCATGTGACGGTGCAGGAGGAGACACTGATGCACTTGCCGCTGTGAGACAGCAGCCCGTGGAGGCCAGAGCGATGATGTGGCCGAGGTAGCGGCAGCTGCATCAGCGGTGGGGGCATTAGTTGTTGTGGCAGCTTCCCAGTGAGAGCAGTCTGGGACAGGCTCAGCTCCGGGTGCGGTAGCTGTGGTCGTTGCAGCGCGCGCTTCCCGCATGGTGACTAGCGCCGCCCTTATAGGCAATGCGTGCCTTTCTGGAAGCTGCTTTGATGATGATGAGGATGGTTTAGCCGCCGCCAGTATGCACCCGACGCCGTGTTGAGAAGTGACCACTGTAGAAGAACAATTAGAGATAAAATAAATAATAGTTATGTACATTATTTACCACTGCTGGCGTGGTGAAAGAATGAATTCTAACGATTACGTGGTTATAAGCAGAAAGAGTAATTACCAGTTCCACTCTGGTCCAAGGCATAAACAATTCATCAGGTGACTCCACCGCACCCTCAAAAAAATCATCATAACTGTCATAGAGGAAGGAGAGGTATGATTGATATTGTCGGTCCTCATGTAGAACAAAGAAGATATATAAACCGATTTGTGAGAGAAAAAAAAACTTCCTATACTACTACCACCACTACTACTAGAGACAAGTAATCTTTTTTTTTTAACTTACAGGTATGCTGGTTGGCTATCTCATTACTATTTACTGGAGGTTGTTCCTCCATTCACCGATGAACAACCTCCAGCAGCCTGTCCAGTAAATCCAAATCATCTAGATCTGTTCCTGTAACAGGATGAGAGATAATTTTATTTATTTTGAATGCTGCGTTACACTGAAAGATCACACACGTGGATATTTTTGTCTATACTTACATGAGTGCTGTTCTAAATTATCTACAGCTGGGGGCTGACAACTATTATCTACTGCAACAGCACTAGGTGGAAGAGCGTCTGGCTCCGCCTCCAACTCAATTTGAATTTGTTTGGGGTGATCAAGAAAAAAAGAAGTAGGAAATAAAAGAAAATTTTGAATGGCTAATATAGAATAATTATAATGAATATTATACTCAAAAGGCAATTACGACTGTGCACTGAACACATGAAGCTGGACTTCCAGAGCCTGTTGCAGTCCAGCCCACTCCTCACACTCGAGGTCAAAATCCGCGCGTTTTACTATAACAAGGAGACGGAATTAATAGGGCGAATTTAACATAAACACGAAAATTCACACTCAAAATAGAAATTATTTACTCACTTGGCTGTCCCATATCCTGGACTTTAAGTCTCTTCCCACTAGACTCGGAGGTGTTGTTGTTGGAGTTAACTCTCTTCATCTTACGTGGATAAAAGAGATAGCAAACACAGAGAGACACACACACGAACGAAGAAACAACGCAATGAACAAAGGATGAGTGAGAAAGGCTGCTGGAGATTGATTCCTTACATAGACGTGATGACAGAGTATCACACGATCTCAGCGTGAACCAATGGGTGTTGAACATTAGGGGGGGGGATGGGGGGGCGGGCTCACTAACATTCCTAGTGACTGAAAGCTGAACTAGCCAGATGCTTCCAGTACCTTGAGTAGAACTGAGTGCTTGACAGTTTATCGACTTACAGTGAAACAATTCATAGACTGAGTGAAGATGCTATTTGGAATACACACTGGATCATATTGAACTCAGCCTTTGAATCTGATGTCATTATGGATATATTACGAACTCGTCTGAGGAGAATGCAATTAGATATATTCTTGATCAAGGAAGGGAGGTGTTTTTATTTCATCTGGCTCAAGGTATGCGAGCTTAGTGATTTTAGAACGTGACTGCTATATACGTGCAATTCTAGGTTTCTGGCATCAAGACTAGTGTTTGTTAGATTTAGTTTAGCTTCATAAACACTAAAGCAAATCATTTAGAAAGTCTTGAGATGATAAAATAGAGAATTGTTTTGGTATTTAGGAATGGTGTACAGCAGAAAAGATGAAATTCTGGTCTAATTTGGTAAACAGATCATGTTAGGGCAATAATTTTTCTATGCATACATCAAGAAAGCGAATGTCAAATATTTGTGGGACACTAGAATTATACTTGTTTCTTATTTTTACGTAATGATGTGACTTGAGAACTTTGTTAGATGCGCGCTTTTCGTGGCGATGTGCAAGCTATACATCACATGTGTTTTGTTAGAATCGCTAGTGGAGGAACACTTTCTGTATAGCATAATCTGTTACATCAGTATGCGCATGCAAGCTAGATGCTGTGACGTCACTATGCGTGCATGGGCTACACATGTCACATGTGTTGTGTTAGAATCGCGAGCAGTGGAGTGGATTTCTATTGCACGATCTGTGACGTCAGTACACATGTCACACACTTATGTTGCAAGTGGTGGAACAGTTTTTCTATAGCATCTGTGAGAGTGAGTCTCTCTGCAAATAGGTCTTCACTGGACTGCAGGTAGAGAGAGAAATGACATCAGCAAAGGTAAACACACACACGGCCCAGAGGACGACTTGACACTTATTTAGATAGACACGTGACATCAGTATGCACATCACACACATCGCGAGTGGTGGAACAGTTTTTCTATAGCACGATCTGTGACGTCAGTATGTGCAGGCGAGCTAGACGCTGTGATGTCACTATGCACCTGTATGTGGGCTAGAGATGTCATGCATGTTCCATTAGAATTGTGAGAGAGAAAGCGGTCAAACAGATGAGAGGGGTGACAGCACTCTCTGGTGGTGGTACTTTGTACTAGGCCTGGACCTCGTGGCAAACATAATGTTTCGCTCCATTTTCCCTCACCATCTTGGATTAGATCATGGAATGGAATGGATGACAGTACACAGTGGTGGTACTGTGTACTACGTCAGTTGGACTCTGGACCTCATGGCGAACACACTGAAAGGTGGTAGTGCCTCAAATTGTTCAAATAAAGACTGGTGCATGATTTCGACAGTTGATGATTAGCAAGAATGTTTGTAGAGTGTTTTAGACAGATTACTATTTTGACAATTTACGAGTTTTTTGGCTCTCTGTACATAAATGTATTGCATTATTTACGAGTGGTTTGTGGGCCTGTAGGCTGTGCAATGCTTTATTTTGATTATATCACCAAGCGTGTCAAGACAGCATCATACATGGGTTATTTAGGAGTAGTTTGCAGGTCTGTAGGCTGTGTGGCATGACCCCAAGAATGTCAGCGTGTGCGTTCTGTATCACTATAAATATACTACCGCTCAAAATCCATCCCTAAATAAATTGTCCTAAAATAAGTAATGTACACTCCTTCCTCTCTCCAGTGGCCCCACACAGCTTGGGTCCTTTTCCTGCCAGATGGCAGTCAGATGACTTAGGTTAGTGGAGGTAGCCCAATTGACGTATCTTCCCAAAAAATCCGCCATCTTGGATGCCGTCACGACCGCCATATCGGATGATTTCATGCGCTGTTGCCAAGTCTACATGCCGCCATATTGGATGGCGTCATCACTGCCATCGTGAATACATATGGCAACAATGGAGGGTGGGGTGGTGACCACTTCGTTCCACTACTGCCCCAAACAAATTCTGGCTGTGTGTGAAGGCTGTTGGTGGCACCGAAGTTAGTGCCCAACCCTAGAAAATGCGACAGGACCTGAAAGTGAGGCTCGCAAAACAAATGCTAAAATACTTAAGTCCTTTTTCAAATGCTCCTTTAAAAAGGAAAACCTGGGAGAAATGCCCCAATTTAATCCTCATACTACTGAAAAATGAATGAAGTAAGTATCAGTGTCAGAGGTGTTCAGATACAGCTGAAATCGTTAGCACTGAACAAAGCTCCATGGCCTGATGGAAACCTTGTCAGATTTTATACTGAATTTCTGACTGAGTTAGCCCCTCTTATAACTACACACATAAAAAGGAAGTTTTGTTATCACCTTGGTTCCGAGAGTTCCGGAACCTGTACAGAAAATTGGAACAGAGGTCAACATAAACATCATTTCCGCCCTTTTTATTGCTCATGGTAACCACACATTGCACTTTGTACCACCATACAGAGTGACCTTCAGAGGTGGTGGTCCAGATTGCTGCACACACTGGTAACTCTAATACCCAGTAGCACGTCCTCTTGCACTGATGCGTGCCTGTATTTGTCGTGGCGTACTATCCACAAGTTCATCAAGGCACTATTGGTACAGATTTTCCCACTCCTCAACGGCGATTCGGCGTAGATCCCTCAGAGTGGGCCGTGCAGGGTAGCCGCGTGATCTGAGGCGTCTTGTCATGGTCCAGGCGGCTCCTCCCGTCAGAGATTAGAGTCCTCCCTCAGGCATGGGTGTGTGTGTTGTCCTTAGCGTAAGTTAGTTTAATTAGTGTGTAAGCCTAGGGACCAATGACCTCAGCAGTTTGGGCCCATAAGACCTTACCATAAATTTCCTCTTTCCTCAGAGTAGTTGGTAGGTCACGTCGTCCATAAACGGCCCTTTTCAATCTATCCCAGCAACGTTAGATAGGGTTCATGTCTAGAGAACATGCTGGCCACTCTAGTCGAGTGATGTCGTTGTCCTGAAGGAAGACGAATGCCTGGCCAATACGCTGCCGATATGGTTGCACTATCGGTCGGAGGACGGCATTCACGTATAGTAAAGCCGTTACGGCGCCTTTCATGACACCAGTGGTGTACGTCGGCCCCAAGTAATGCCACCCCAGAACAGCAGGGAGCCTCCGCCTTGCTGCACTCGCTGGACAGTGTGTCAAAGGCGTTCAGCTTGACCGGGTTGCCTCCAAACACGTCTCCGACTGTTGTCTGGTAAAGGGTGTATGAGACACTCATCGGTGAAGAGAACGTGATGCCTGTCGTGAGCCATCTATTCGGCATGTTGTTGCGCCCATCTGTACAGCGCTGCATGGTGTCGTGGTTGCAAAGATCGATCTCGCCATAGACGTCTGGAGTGAAGTTGCGCATCATGCGGCCTACTGCCCACAGTTTGAGTTGTAACACAAGGTCCTGTGACTGCACGAAAAGCATCATTCAACATGGTGGCGCTGCTATCAGGGTTCCTCCGAGCGATAATGCGTAGGTAGTGGTCATCCACTGAAGTAGTAGCCCTTGAACGGCCTGAGCGATGGATGTCCTGACAGTTTCCATCTCTCTGCATCTCTTCCACGTACGCACAACATTGCTTTGGTTCACTCCGAGACGGCTGGGCAGTTCCCTTGTTGAGAGCCCTTCCTGGCACAAAGTAACAATGCGGTCGCAATCGAACGGGGTATTGAGCGTCAAGGCATTGTTGAACTACATACAACAGGAGACGTGTACCTCCTTCCTGATGTAATGACTGGAAGTGATTGGCTGTCGGACCCCTTCTGTCTAATAGGTGCAGTTCATGCATGGGTTGGTTTAGTAACATCTCTGAACAGTCAATCGGACTGTGTCTGTGATGCAATGTCCACAGTCAACGTCTATCTATAGGAGTCCTGGGAACTGGGGTGATGCAAAACTTTTATTTATATGTGTAGTTCCATTAGAATAAAGAAGTCGATGTCGTAATTCGGCGATTATAAACGACAAAAATTACTTGGGAGTGTCAGGAAACTTGCCTTACTGTCCTCTATAACTTTGCGAAAGTCGTATCTAGATATATATATTCATTCTGGATGTATGCGGGTTGGCATGTTTTAGCTGCCTCACGCCGTATACTGAAGGGTGATAGTCTTACCTGTGAGTCTGTTGCATTCGGTAAGTCTCATATGCCCCTAGGGCGAGTGAAATGGCGAATTAGACTGGGAAATCGGCCATGTTTTCATGAGTGTGTTTTTACGTTCCTCATAATTGTTTTTCATCCGCCTTCTGCTTGAAAGAACATAGAGCTGTTACCACGGCACCAGCGTCTTGATCGTTCAGAATTTTAAACCAGATTAAACAACTGCAAATTTTTATTAAATAGTGAAGGGAGACCTTCAATAACATGATACAATAATATTAAGCACTAACATGGACCGTCAAGAGACGGCTTAAGAAACATTTTGCTCGTGTTTGTAGGAATCTTTTTCGAAAACGAAATGCTTCGTATCAATCTGACAAGGTATGTTGTTCTCCAACTCTGCGTGAGTGGTGAATCAGTTGACGATAAGGGTAGCAAAAACGGGAAATTCACTGAAGAATGTCATAGTAGAGCTTGTAAAATGTACCGAAAGAACTGAAAATAATGTTTTTTAGACTTCATTATTAATTTAGTTAATCGAATGTTAGAACGTTAACATCGGATTAAAGTAGATAATTTCACAAAAATACTTTAGTTGTAGTGTTAGATACACAGTAAAAATGCAATAAATGGCTGAATTTTTTAAATCGGTGCTTGATTTCAGCTGTAAATTAGGAAAACAGTGACAGTCCGGAGCATTTTGCAGAGCAGGAAATTACAGGGACTCGGTCTGATTCCACATATCAGGTGACTTCAAAGTTGATTTCAAAGTTCAGCACGACATGGATAGGGACGTGAGCATTGTATATGTACCTATGATTGAAGACAGACACAGTGATACCATTAGTAAAACATAACCAAGACGGCCACTATAACGGCAAATGTTGGCTATATTTTGAACAGTCAGTGAAACAGACAGATTAGACTAAGAGAAGTTTCATAGTCCGAAAATGATCGAACTCACATAACAACTACAATGTTCACTGAAAGACCAACAAAAATACACTTATCAGTATGAAAACGATTCGAGTACCGTACGAAAAGCTCTACATGTGGCGTGGTATCACTGATTCGCAGTAAGAACTAAAAAAAGGAGGGAAAACATATTTATCGTGAAAACATCGCGGTTAGTATCAAAAAATAAACTTCAGACACGAAGTTTAAGTCTAAACTGCTTCACAGAGTTACACATATATGCGAGAATCAGCTGTAAATCAAAGCAGTTACCGGTATCATAAAAACAACTATCACTTTTTAGGAAAGAAAACGAACCGAATATCATGGAGAAGCTCCACTACGGGCATAGAGACAGTAATACGCAGCTCTAGCAAAAATGTAACAACCAAGAGAGCTTTAGACAAATACAGTACAAAATGCGCACCACGTTGTGGCGATCCAGCGGCTATTACCATTACGTCACCGGTAAAAGCTACAGCGGTATCGAAATCTCAAGCTATTCTTGACTCAGTGTGTGAACAGTAATAACACTAGTCGACAAGTAATTTTTTTTCTTAAAGGTGAAGTGTTTTCTGGTGTACTTCTGTGTGCTGATTAGGGCCGGTTTGACGCCCAAGCTACCCAAGCGGTGGCTTGGAACGCCAAGCTGTCACAGGCGTCAAATGCACCCTTTACGGCAAATTTTTACACAAGGTTCATCCTAAATTAGTAGCGAAATAACCCATTTCCACGCTAACTAGATTTTGATTTAATTTTAAAGACGTACAATTAATACATTAAGTAGGGAGGTAAATAGTGGAGACGTGGCGGAAGCCAGTTGGTAAGTCGCCTGTGCAGAAACAATGTTCTCGAAACGGCTCAGGTGTTGATTTCAGGTAAGGTACTTAGAATACTCAGTCACGTATAGCTTTGACACAAATTTAGGTAATTTCCAAGAATGACTGCCTATCGATGTCACTGGGTCCAAACGATATATACCGAACGTGCGATCGTAAATCGGTCATGTCACTCTGGTGGCGGACGTTATGAGTACCAGTATGTTTATGGTGGTCGCTACAGCAATGACAAAAGAAAAGCGTTACAAAAAACTTGTAATTGCAAAGTAGACGACTTACTTTACTCGTTGTCGGTATTGTCGTCATGTTAATGTCCTTTAAGGTGGTCTGGATGGATAATTTGGAAGAGTCGAACTATGTATTCTTCCCGAAACTCGTTCATTTTCGGCAATGAAATTGTAACGGAATTTCAGCATCAAAAATGTTTTTACTAAGTTATACACACCACCACGTTCTACACAGTCCCTCCTTTCCTCGTCCGGTAGCACTCCATGTTCGCGACAAAAAGCCAAACAGTTTTCTATGCTGGTTAAACAAGGAATTAGATTTTTCCATGTGAGAGAATCCGCCGAAGAAACATCAAGAACACCAGACATCCCACTCACTAACGACATAAATTGTCTGAGTTTCCCTAGCAGCTCACAAATAATTCGCGGAGGTATGTAATTTAAAGCAACTACGGGAACAACGGGAAACAGATAAAAATGACGATCACAAATAACTGATCACAACGCCTGCCACCGGAGTCGCAAGATCGATTTACGATCGCACGTTCGATATGTATCGTTTAGACCCAGTGACTTCGATTGGCAATCATTCTTGGAAATTATCAAAATTTAGAATTTCTGCGGGATATGTACCCAAAATGTAACTATTTAGCCGTTATAACAACACCAGTGTTGTTTTGTGTGGTTTGCAATGTGACCTGTTACAAAAATATGTTTGATTTTATAGTCTATAATACAGCTGCCTACACATTTCGGTGGTAACTTAACGTTGAGGCCTACATATGTGCTTTAAATATCGTTTTACACACATTCCTTAGCAACGGGTCATAGATCGACTGAGCAGGTCTGATGAATTTCGTGGCTTCAAGAGGTTACATTAATTCTTCTGACCACTTCCTATACATCTGTGGCAAATTTACAGTGAGAAAGCAGCAGCAGACAGCTCAGACTTTTCAAAGAAATATAACTTGCGTATTTTGCCTTAAAGATTGGGAATTAGGACAAGTCATGGTCCCCACATTGAATGTGGTCGATTTGTGTGGAAGGACCCATGCTGCCGCTTCACATGGAACAGTCGTGCAAAAGTCTAGCGCTAGTCTAAAAAAGTCAGGCCAATTAGGACGTACAGTGTGGGGGAAACAGTAGCCTGTTATTCAATTAAATTGTCTCAAAGAAAAACTTCTGTCTCTGCTTCACATCAAACTTGGCATCACGGATCAGTTTACTGAAATGATACCAAAATATTACGATGGACAATGTGGCAACTAATTTACCGCAGCTGTCAGAACCTGAGATAAAAGAAAGTTTTCGTCAGCGCTGATGTTCGGAAACTAATGAAAGACGGAACATTAAAACACAAAATGAGTGAAAAATGTTCAAATGTGCGTGAATTCCTAAGGGACCAAACTGCGGAGGTCATCGGTCTCTAGAGTTACACACTACTTAAACTAACTTATGCTAAGAACAACACACACACCCATGCTAGTAGGACTCTAACCTCCGGTGGAAGGGGCCGCGCAGTCCGTGAAAGGACACCTCAAACCGCGCGGCCACTCCGGGCGTCAATATGAGTGAAAGTTAAAGTTCGTCTCGAATGCCGTTTAAACAAATTGTCAATAAGTTTTCTGGCAGCTAAAACGAGCTTCATTATGAGAATATAGTAAGAAACGTGTTGGATAACTTGAAGGTATTGGATACCTCAATGAGCTCGAAGCTGCACTTTCTGGACTCCTGTGTCAGCTATCTATAGAAAATCTAGGTTCTGTGAACGAGGAAAAGGGGGAAACGTTCCATAGGGATATTAAAGATATGGGACAGGGATACCAGCATTGAACGGAGGTCAGCATGATAGCTGGCTATTGCTGGATACTGCAAAAGGATACACAAAAGAGACATCACTGATTTTAGGGGAGAAAGGTGACATTAATATTTGTGCTGTCTGTTATTTCTGAAAAACATTATGCTTCATTATAAGGTTAATAGTGACTTATTTCATAATATTTTAAGAAAGGTCTTTTGAATGCATGTGTTTTGTTTGGATTTTCTGGATTTTTATTATCGCTTTATGAAAAAACCCTATGTGACAGAAGAAAATCCGGCACTTATGCAGTTTAGCAGGTACGGAAAAAATTTTTCATTTTTTTTCAAAATTTGATCATCATGTGTCGTTATGCGGTGGGGGGAGTCTGCAGTGCCCCCCCATCCCCCCACAGGCTTCATTAGTGTCAAATCAATATTTTCGAATCATAGGCGGCCGCTGCCGCGGCCGCATTCCAAAAAAAAACTCCCAACCTAACCTCAAGTGGGCTACGCTACAGATCAATATGATCATCAAATTGCTTCATATTACGTATACATGTTCATTAGTGTCAAATCAATATTTTCGAATCATAGGCGGCCGCTGCCGCGGCCGCATTCCAAAAAAAAAACTCCCAACCTAACCTCAAGTGGGCTACGCTACAGATCAATATGTTCATCAAATTGCTTCATATTACGTATACATGTTCATTAGTGTCAAATCAATATTTTCGAATCATAGGCGGCCGCTGCCGTGGCCGCATTCCAAAAAAAACTCCCAACCTAACCTCGTATTCAGGGCTACGCTACAGATCAATGTGTAGGTCCCTTACGTCACGGGTCAAAGCCGACGCGTGAGATCGAAGCCAAATAGCTGAAGAAATTTAATCAGCTCTAAAGCTGTCTCCCCCATCATCGCCCTCAACCGAACACTGTTAAGGCGGTCTTTCATATCCATTCCTGAACAAAAAACCACAACCAAATACACTCAATAACAAACTCACCCGACGTACAGCAATGAGCATTAAATTAACCATTAACTCACTAATAGAAATTCCGCTTCAAATCCAACACCTGAGCAACAGAAAACTGACCCCACCACACGAAACAAACGAAACAAACGAAAACCATGAACACACCACCAGAGAGCACGACAAACAAAAACAAGACATCTACAAACACGCCACAATCGCAAATCAAACTCCGCGCCGTAATGACGTCACACACCACAACACGCTTACGTCACGGGTCAAAGCCGACGGGTAAGATCGGACGCTTCTGTTGACCCGAAAATAAATATCGTATTCGTAATCAGCGTATCAAATTTGACTATAATCGATCAAATTTTGAAGAAAATTGATAAATTTTTTCCGTACCTGCTAAACTGCATAAGTGCCCAAATATACTCCGTGAATAACAATTAAATTGTCTTGAAACAAAAATATTAAATTCAGGAAGACACAAACGTCACAGTTACTGAACCTCCTATTTTCCAAACATTAATAATATTTACAGGTCATACCTGGGCCAGCTCCTTTTCTTCCTCAGTCTTAAGATTCTTCCAGTTTCGCTCAGACACCGAGAGGTAAAACATAAAATCCTCGTCCAACCTGTCCTCGGGATCCATGAAGCCTTTCTGTTAGCGTCAAGTGAAACCCTAGACGTATCTACACGTACAGGTACAGCGTTGAACTTTTGCTGTTTAGTCACTTGATTCTCTTCAAAAATTACCATAGTCGAAGTTCACTCGGAAAAACTTTGGTTTTAATATGAAATACTTTTATCCTGAAACACTGATACATAATAGCAA
The DNA here is from genome assembly GCF_021461395.2 of Schistocerca americana. NCBI lineage: Eukaryota > Metazoa > Arthropoda > Insecta > Orthoptera > Acrididae > Schistocerca > Schistocerca americana. The sequence continues at coordinate 341,359,670 of NC_060119.1, read as the reverse complement.
AGGTAGATATACAAAAAGTGTACAAATATGTATGTATTTACATTGTTGACACGGGAAGAGTGAGTTCAGAGATACTACTAACCTCACTTCGCTGCCATTATCTATGGATTAATTCCAATGATACGCACCAACAAAGATGAAATGAAATACGTACGCCACAACATGAAATGAATTAGCTTTAAGTTCACTCGGGTACAGCGATTATTTACTCACAGCGTCGCAGTTAAAACTTGCGGTTAAAATTGTTGCGTAATGAAATTTCTCACGGTTGTTGCGATGTATTTGTTGAGGTAATTAATAGAGCCTTTCTTCGATTTCGTTGAATTTCACACGCAGAAATTTATATTACACTCTAAACTTTCTACTTAACGTTACCCTCAGAAAATGTGCCCAGTTCAGAAATAAATAGCCAGAGAGTATACGCTACTTGTTTCAGCTATGCTTGCTGCTTACGAACATCATAGTTCACACGAGAAACCCAGGCGAGCACAGATAACATTTAATTAAAGGTCGTTATACCCTTTGCAACGTAAGGGTGGCCTATGATAAATATGGGTCTGAGGGCACGTCTGTCTGACGTTAGCAATGTACTGTTACTGCCGGCCGATACAAACACCTGATGCCTGAGGCCGGTGTTATTATCTCTGTCAAGTATTTCGTCGAATTTATTTGATCAGACTACTTCGCTGGAGCTATTTCACTATAGTTGTTTCTGAATGGAAGCCGAAAAGTTAATCGCATGTACAATAGCGTATGTTGGTGGCGAGCGCATTGCTTGATAAGACAGAGAAATGGAAACGACTGTGGGTGAAACAGCTGCTTAGCGAGAAGAAAAGCTCGGTGTTCATCAGAATTTGCTTTGTGAGCTACAGTGTGAGGACATAAAGAAGAAAATGGCTCAAATGGCTCTGAGCACTATGGACTCAACATCTTAGGCCATAAGTCTCCTAGAACTTAGAACTATTTAAACATAACTAACTTAAGGACATCACGGCCACCGCGGTCGGCCATAAAGAAGAGCGAAAATTATTTGAGAAAGGGTGAACAAGCATTTCATTTTGCCCTCACAAAAGTGACCCCTCATATTTGGATATACGATACTGATTTAAGAAATGCCATTTCTTAATTTTCTTCAGTATAATCGATGTTTCTGGATAGCCTAAAGGTACGTGACTAACAATTTAAGTAACGAAATGTTTTCACTCTTAATCGTAGGGTTTTGGAGAATTTAATCTCATTATCAAGGGGAAATATCTGCGTAGGTATTTTATGTGGTGTTTTTATCTGTGTTGTTCTATTCTCGCCGGCCGCGGTGGTCTCGCGGTTCTAGGCGCGCAGTCTGGAACCGCGCGACTGCTACGGTCGTAGGTTCCAATCCTGGCTCGGGCATGGATGTGTGTGATGTCCTTAGGTTAGTTAGGTTTAAGTAGTTCTAAGCTCTAGGGACTGATGACCACAGCTGTTAAGTCGCATAGAGCTCAGAGCCATATTCTATTCTCTTGTCTTGCAGTAGTATTTTTACTGTTTACTGCTATCGGACAGACTTCTTTTGCCCGATTTTTCGAGTTATCATATAGTATACCTCTGTAAATATTTGTACTTGACCATCGAATAAATTCTCACAAAGAACCGACAATTCGTGAAAATATACGTAACAGCTACACTGTTTCATTATTTAAGTCATGAATGATATTTGTGCTAAAGATCCTCTCAAGGTTAGGTTAAGACTTTTAGCTACAGGCGAAAACTATTTTTTGCCTATAATACACTACTCGAATCCCTCAATCCACCATTTTACGTATTATTCCAGAAACATTTGAACCAAGATATAAATCATCTAAGTAGGTTATTTAGAGTAAAAATAAACACATTTATTTCATTTATGTACACTTTGAACACACTTGGCTTTTCAGATCTCCATCTCCTTCCACATCCTTTCTTTTTATATGTAAGCGTAACATCATCTATAGTGCAGCACTTTGGAAGATCCATCCGCTTATTACAGTTTTTGCAGTCAGCGTGCTTTGTGTTATGAAGAATTTCGTATCCTTCATTCTTTACAATGATCACTGTGATAGTAGTGGCGCATCAAATGTACATCACTTTATTGCTTATGTGCACTAAGGCAAGCGATGCTCCAGCTTTTATTAAAGATCTTTGCTAAAAGCTTCCCTGCTACACCCTAAAAGATTTGACCAAGGGGTTTTGATAAGTATTTATCGTTGATCACGAACACTAAGCTGCTGACGCCACAAAGACGGGCGCGCAGGCCTGTATTTGGCCAAGCAACGTAAGTTAATGACGTCACACAAGCTGACATGGGTCGAGGGGACAGGTGGAATCGGACATTGCTGTTGATCCGCATCTTTCATGAAGACCAAAAAAAAATTAACTTTTTTGTTACGTAGTTGGCCATTATATGACGGCACTTGGTGTAGAGTAGAACTGATGAGAAAACGTTTTATTAGAGAGCGTTTTATGTCTTCCAACATGTTATATTATAGTTTCCTAAGACACTAAACAGATTTTTTAAAGATATATAGCTGCAGATCAAGAAAATTATGTTATGTCAATGAATCATGCCATATTTGTTTGGAGAGATAACGTTTGCTGGATTTTCAGTATTTAAATCTGAAGTTCCAAGCTAGTGTAGGATTTGAGACGGAGGGTACTTCGTGTACTAGGTCCATTGTCTCCTTTCTTGTTACATTTACGGATGGTACACAGGACGAACGATCGTTAGCACTCTTCTGTATCAGCCCGAATTGATCTACTTTTAACATTGTGGTCTTTACACCATGTACCTATTTTAGAGGAATTTTGTAAGATTCTTCATAGAAAATTGCCTGCTGGCTTCTGTCTCGGGTTCTTTGGCCGACGATTGTTTGATAATTTTTCTGACTTTTCGCCAGCACTAGTGGCTGGCATTGCCAGAGTTTCACTCTCCATTGCTGATGGTAGACAGGAGTCGAGCTCGCGGTCGCAGATTATATGTGCAAGGCACGCCAACGTGCAAGGGCGTTTCCTTAGTCATTACCGCTGCGGCTCTCCCAATTCTGCCTGCAGTGGTTCTCTGCAGCATGGGAATTGTAACATTACGTGATTGCCTTATCATTTTAAATCATTCACTAATCGAGCAGTCGCTCGGCAACAGCTACAGTTAGCAAATAATGTTGCGAGAATGTAAAAGGTGAACGACCTGTGACGTAATTTGTTTATTGTCGAAGCGCCGTCAGAGATGCTGTGAGTTATTGACTTTGAAAATCGCGGCGCGAAAAACGGACAGAAGAAGAACACTTTTTTACACATTTTTTTTGATGTACGAGATATTCTCGATGAACAGTTACTCATTCTTCTCTTGTCTCCTGTAACTTGTGTCGGACGCGCATGTCTTGCCGCCGTATTATTATTGTTAAAAATAATATTGTTCAAGTGTAAAGTAAATGTGTAATACTAGCAGTAGATTTATTGTGCGTCGTGTATGTGAAAACGTCGAAGGAATTGTTTTCATTACGAGAGGTGCCAGTCAAAACGGCATCCATGTTAAATCTTTCATTGCAGTGTAAGTTCGTCTATTGATTGCCATAAATTCAGACTTAAATGGAACTGGTGTATGGACTATTTATTTAATATAGAATCTATGTCTCACTCCTTCATGAAGTTATTTAATTTTCTTTATGTTTCTTCCAAATAGAGTTCACAGTCACGAATTCTTTCGTCGAGTTCGGACGGAAGTAGCATGCGGCGAAATATTTTCTCCGCGCCATATTCTACTGGTAAATGCATGATAAACTACGGTCCCTTAGGAAATTCATGTTGAGCTATCCAAAAATAATTATATATTGAATAGGCATTTACTCTCTTCCGCAATGCAACTTCCGACTGATCAGACGATCCAACAAGAAATAGCCGCACACGGTCGGCGTTCGCAAATATGTTTCCACCGCTGATTATAGCTATATGTTACAGCACAAAAGTAAACATATTGTTATAATTAGCGGCTACGAACGGGGACATTTATAACTGTATGTTTATGTATACACATTACGTAAACATATCGTTATAATCTGAGGTGCTTCGGCACACATATTCGCCTTGTTTACGTTACGAGCGACCCCTATATTGTGTTGCAACAACGGCCAGTGTTCTCAAGTTCATCTCCCTCCCACCTATGTTATTCTGGTGCAAACGGCATTGTTCTCAAGGTCATCCTTTCCTCTCCATTGTTACGAAACAAAGGAAACTATCCCTCTCCATGAGGGGTTCTCCAGTTCTGGGACAAAGGACAATGCCCCCTTCCCCCCCCCCCCCCCCCCCCACCCACAAACTCCATGAGGTTTTTCAATTCTGGAAAAAAGAGTATTGTTTCCAAAGGTCACTCCCACATACTCTTCCACCCATCTGACTTTAGCTAGTTGCCCTATGTATAACATGGCATTAAACACAAAAATCTGTAGGAAATTAAAAAAAAAAAACTAACTGGTGCAAAATTCCAAAAATTGAAATTGGTGCATTTTCTTGCTAATACTAGCACAGTTTGCATGGTTGCCAGATCCCTTGTGTTATGTATAAGTGTGTGTAAATTCTTAAGGGACCTTACAGTTGGGGACATCAGTCCCTAGACTTACACACTATTTAAACTAACTTATGCTTAGAACACCCATGCCTGAGGGAGGACTCGAACCTCTGGCAGGAGGGCCTGTGCAATCTGTGACATAGCACCTCAAACTGCGTGGCCACTCCACGCAGCTGTTATGTGCAGAATCCTGTCCTAAGTTTAAAATTGGGGAAAATTCAGAATGGCATTTGAGAATGATATTTACTTTCTGAACTTCACATAACATGCACATAAAAAAGTTACACAAACCAGTTGACAGGGGTCTGCTTGTTAACCATTATTGGTGGTGATGCGTACTACAGCCTAGAAAATTACACAGCTTTGCAAGAGATACAGGATGAAGGTCTGTCCCTGTACAAGAAACAGGGATCTGTTAGCATAGACTAAGACAGTCGAAACAGATTGCTGATTATCCTTTACATTTTATATAAAGTGGAAGGGAAAATCTTACTACAGCTTGTGTGAAGGTGCTTATTGCTGCCATTAGTCTCAGCTCTTATTTCCAGGATGCACTGCATGAAAACAAGCTCTCTTTCTTCCTCTGGGGTGCATACTACTTTGAGACATTTTGTCATAACAAATACGTCCTTTACATGTGTATCCTATTTTCTGACTATACCAGGCAGTAGATAAGACTAAGGACTCATATTCGGCAACACGGGAATTCAAATCTTTCTTCGGCTATTCTCAAGGTCCCCACTATATTTTCTATATTACTTGAAGCATTCACAAAACTATGCTCCTCTAAACAGCTGTCAATGGCATCCGCGCTTGCAGAAATTGGCATTTTTGATATGAATATGCTGATCAGCTTCGAGATATGTTATTCCATAAGAACTAATTTTTGTAGACGACAGTAAAAACTTTATATATCCAAAAGAATGGATGGACTGTCCACTCAGTTTATGAATAAAAACTCTCTACTGCAGATTCCAATAGAAAGACCTCAGAGATGCAATGTTTACTGAGAGTATCTGTATTATACTGGCATGTTCTATGTATGATATGAGTGCACCATCTTTAAATATGAAGTGTCTATGTTCATCATCATAGAAACCCTGAGCGCCTGCAATTATGTTCACGCCTTGAGATGCCACTGTGAAATGCTTCCGGTATGGTTCAGCACCTGTTCATTTGTACAGTGTGTTGCGCAACACAGATGAGCAGGCAGTACTTAAACACACATTTGTGTAGAACTAGAGCATACACTGCAGTGTGTTCTGGGGAATCTGCCCAAGATTCAAATTCAGTTCGTATCTCTGTAGGTTCAGATTTAATTATCTCATTCTGTTTTGCGCAGTCCTTTACGGTGATTGGCGCCAGCTCCTTCAATTTCCATGAGCTGAGTAGGCATTCTCTCTCTTCATGGTATGAAGCACAGGACCCTGTGTGCATGTAATATGCTAGACTGTACGCATTTTCACTCTGCTGCATGCGTAAATCATCGTATGGGTAGAATTCGGAGATCAGGTGGACTCTGCCGCCAGTTAACATGCATTTTCCCAATTTGGTGGAATCATTTGTTATATTTCATCTTCTATTGGTGTAAAACACAAGTATGTGGACCCTGGGTGTCTCCAATTAAGCAGAGGTTATAATAACAGACCTTTGGCTGCTGGCAGTCGGTAGCACTGTGTACTCGAAAACCTCCCATGAACAAAAAGATAATGGTAGAAATACACTGGTATTCAGAACTTTTAAATGCTTCAAATGGTACTCATCCAATGTAGTGATGTGTGGCATTTTCCATATTATTTTGTTGATGGCGATCTCATTCTTTTCTTGAGCTCCTTGAACGCATTAGTTGTTATCGACTGCACTCAGTACCAGAATAAGTTCCTGTTTATCATTCAGAACAATTCACTGCATGTCTTCAAAGTATCCCATAAGCAGTTTCAGAGATATACTTGCAGTAAATCTCTTGTACTCTGCCACTGTTCTACAAACTGGCTTGTCTATGAACCACCCAGCAATTTATAAATCTTCAAATCCAAGGGAACTGCAGAGACATATGTTTTAAGTGTTCATTCTATGCCTGCGTTGCCTGTACAGCCAGTTTCGACCCTGTTAAGTTCATATCGTATCTCATGAAACAGGAACAGTTAAGCATTGTGTGTAAGGTTCGATGCCACTGTAGCAGTCCCATCCCTTTTCGTAACCGGAAGATCACGTGACCGGAAGTTCAATCACCTTGGATCTTTAAAGTATAAAAGAAGGCTTGACAGCTGCAACTGATCAGTCTTCCGCGGTAGTTGAAAGTATCAACATGGACTCCTCCAAAGTGCTAAACATCCCTCAGCTATTAGGGAGAAAGACAAGGCCAACGGACGAACGCTTCGCTTTGTGCTTATTACAGCAGAACCTGGATAATCTGGCTACTGACATTGGAAGCATAAATTACACGAAAAATGGCAAACTACTTAGCGAGAAGAATGTAAAAGTGCTTACACCTCCTACAGGACCGTTTTGCGGTATCATTGTGGTGACTAAAATCTGTGATCAAGTGGACTGTCAAGAACAGTTACAAAAGGGCACGCTCTATAATATTAAAGAAGGAAATGTGTGGCTCATTTACCTATTATCTACGTAGTAAATTCTCCAATTTCATCACTGCAAGACATGGTGTCAAGGCGAAGCTGCCTTTTCTCCTACACGGGAACGACAGTGTCACAACAAGAGGAAAACGGGAAAAAATCGGCAAGGAAGCACTGGAAACTATTTCGAAAAAATATAAAAAACTTGTGGTTATAACATATAAAGTTGAATTATTTGAGGTTAAACTGGATGTTCTAATGGAGGAGCTGCCTGGAATATTACAATAGTTACGTGTAGATGACTGTTACCTTTTGGATTTGGACATATCTCAAGACTTAGAGCTGGAATTTTTAACAAAATGGAGATGTGCGACTACTTAATTTCAACCCAGGATTTCTGCTTGGAAGGAGATCACCAGGGAAACAGCAATGTGATTGTGGACAATGATAAGACAGTTGGAATAGACCGTCTAACGTGGTTAAGATCCAACTCTAGAGTAAAGATAAATAGCAAATTTGTATGTCAGATCACAAGTCCAGGAATAAACAAAGATATTGATAACCACATTATAGATTTTATAAAGTGTCCAGGAATGCGACTGCGAGAAAGTTTTAGGTCTTCCTTGGCTAAACAGCATGGCATTACCGGGTTGGAGGCAACAATATACAACTACAGAATGGATCGTTTATTTGACCCTGTGCACGAGTGTTTACGTGTATTAGACACTAATAAGCAGTATTTACAATGTGCTCCACTTTACTCTGCGCCATTCTGTGGCGTCAATTAACGGATAACGCACTGGATACCGTAACTGTTATGTTGTGTTGAATAACATTCTGCAGTTTGTGTACTGGGGTAATACGAATAGCCGAAAACTGAAAGGTGTACAAGTCTTCCAGACACTCCAGACAGAGAAAAGCTTATCAGCTATGTTCTGTCTGCATACAGTTTTAATTATCTACCCATAAATCACGTGGATATTCTTAACTGTGACTCGAACAAAGACGTTATAAGTATTATGCAGAGGTGTTAGGTTAAACCAGGAGAAACTTATTTTTCTCAGTCTAGAACACTGTTTTACACAATACCGTCCGATGTAGATACTGCAGACTTGGGGTTTGCTTGACACGAGCAACTTTGTTCCACAAGTCTTAAGAAAAATAGGAAATGTATCACACAGACTTAAACCATTTCCCGTTAAGGAAATTGCAGCTTTAAGTACAGTTAATGTGTTACGTACACGAGAAAGGAAACTGGGTATGGAAGATTTCGAAGTAAGGAAAAGAAAACTGAGTCTTCACAGAAGACAACTGCCATAAATGAAGAATATAAGCCGCAAATTGAAAAGAAAGAGGTTATTGCAGTAGTGCAGGCCAGATTTACATATGGTTTTAAAGACATTGAATGGAGAGCTACGACTGTGAAATACAATATAATAGCGTTCACTGCAAAGAGCAGTAGTAAGTGGCCATATGTTGGAGTACTGGCCGAAAACGACGGACTGACTGCAACATGTTTACTATGTTAAAGGACACACGAAAAATCTGTTTATCAAACTCCTTCCCTCCTTGGAGCTACTTAAAAAGGATGAGTACATTATATTGAAATGTGGTTGGCTCTATGTCATACATTTGACACCAGAAAACCGTTCGCACAGCTTAAAACCAAAGGAATAACAACCTTTAATTGAAATTTGTCTGCAAAAGTTGTTAACTTAAAGTTCTGTACCGAAGTTCCTCAAGAATATGCAGAAGAACAGCTTGCAGCTTACAACCAGGAGGATGTGGAGTGTTATAATAACAGTGTCATACACGAAATATGGGAAAAATTAAAATCCCCGAATGCTGTCGTCTATAAGAACTGCCTGAAGGAAATGAACCGATTGTTAAAGCCATAAAAGAGGTAGTTTACAGGAAAAAAGTGACATATATACTGGAGTTCGAAAATATACATTCTTTGTATTTGTCAGATTATTGGCTGTGGAAAGAAATAGATGATCCATATTTGGATTTAAGTTAAAAATTAATTTGGACATCATTAAAACTGCACCTAACAAAAATAAGGAAAGAGTTGTTTTCTGCTTCTCATCTGATTGACGGTGCTGAAGAAATTCTAGGAGAGAAAAAGCTAACAATGAAGAAGAAATGGTTCAATGGGACATGTGAACACCAGGGATAAAGCAAAGGCGGTGCACATGCTGGACAGACAGTGTACGGGACAACAGGAAGCATTCAACACCTTGAGAAGAGAAACTAATAGGATTCTGAAAACATAAAAAAGAAAGTTCATTAAGTATATGACTGATGAAATCGGAAAGCGAAATACAATATCAGACAGAAGGGAAATGTTTCACATGTTGAAATATGTGAAGATTGGTCACAGAAACGAAGCTTTGGTTATTAATGATAATGATGGAAATATGCTAAAAGACATGAAAAAAATTCTGAATAGGTGGAGACAATGTTTTGAAGAGCTATTAAATGCTGAAGATCCAGAGATAGTCTTTCCACATGAGAATAATACAGAGGGTGAAGGAGAAGTCTCAAACACTCAAGTGTCTCAACAAGATGCAGAAAGAGCAATGAGGAAACTAAAGAATAATAAGGCACCAGGAGAGGATAAACACACAAGAGGAGAAACAATTCAGGAAGAGCTATACAATCTCATAAAAGAAATATGGCAAAAAGAGTATATCTCAGAAGAGTGGAAATCAGCCGTCATTATCCCACTGCATAAAAAGAACAGTAATAGGAATTGTAACAACTACAGAGGCATTTCTCTCCTAAGTTTACCTTATAAAGTTCTATCTTTAGTAATACTTGAAAAACTTATGCCATTTGCAAAACATATTGTAGAAGAGTACTAGGTAGGCTTCCAGGAAGAACGATCGACCATTGATAAAATTTTCACCATGAGGAAAATCTGGGAAAAGTGCTGGGAATTCCACCATCAGTTTCTGGTGACGTTCATGGACTTCTCAAGGGCTTATGACAGTATCCACAGATTAAGTATGTACAACATCCTGAGAGAGCTTGGTATACCAAGGAGGTTCATAAATATGGTCAAGGTGTGCACAGCAGAGACAATAGCCAAAGTCAAATATCAGAGGGAGCTGTCCTAGGAATTCCATATCAGAACGGGTGTGAGACAAGGTGATGTTATTTCACCACTGTTATTTAATCTAGTCCTAGAGAAAGCAATCTGGGAAATGAAAAGAAAAACAAAGTGATGACGCTAAATGGTAGAACAGATTTATTGGGTTATGCAGACGACATCAGAGTTCTAACAGAATCAGGAAGAGATGGCAGAAACTGTAGAGGACCTTGAGGAAAAGACCAAGGTAATGGAGGTATCAAGAGAAGCCCCTAATGTCATCCCAATACAGGTAGGGATATGAATATTTGCTGAAGTGGAAAATTTTAAATACCTTGGTACATGTTTCAACAGGCAAAATAATTTAAAACAGGAAATAAACCAATGTATGCTGGGGAATTACATTAGGAAATGAGACACTTAAAATAGTAAAGGGGTTTTGCTATTTGGGGAGCAAAATAACTGATGATGGTCGAAGTAGAGAGGATATAAAATGTAGACTGGCAATGGCAAGAAAAGCGTTTCTGAAGAAGAGAAATTTGTTAACATCGAATATAGATTTAAGTGTCTGGAAGTCTTTTCTGAAAGTATTTGTATGGAGTGTAGCCATGTATGGAAGTGAAGCATGGACGATAAATAGTTTGGACAAAAAGAGAATAGAAGCTTTCGAAATGTTGTGCTACAGAAGAATGCTGAAGATTAGATGGGTAGATCACATAACTAATGAGGAGGTATTGAATAGAATTGGGGAGAAGAGGAGTTTGTGGCACAACTTGACAAGAAGAAGGGACCGGTTGGTAGGACATGTTCTGAGGCATCAAGGGATCACAAATTTAGCATAGGAGGGCAATGTGGAGGGTAAAAATCATAGAGGGAGACCAAGAGATGAATACACTAAGCAGATTCAGAAGGACGTAGGTTGCAGTAAGTACTGGGAGATGAAGAAGCTTGCACAGGATAGAATAGCATGGAGAGCTGCATCAAACCAGTCTCAGGACTGAAGACCACAGCAACAACATTGTGAATGTGTCTAAAACTTATTTCAGTCTAAAGCAGATAATGGCATCCAAGAATCTGTCAATTAAGACCAGACTTAAAGCATATAGTGCTGTGATAGTGCCAGTATTATTGTATGGGACAGAAACTCTAAGTACAACAAAGAAGGATGAAGAGAACTCGTTGGTCTTCGAAATAAAAAGGATCTTTGGACCTGTCCAGGAAGGGAGCTGGTAGAGGCGTAGAGGAAAGGAAGAATTTTATGAGCTTATGAGGCAACCGAACATCGTTCAAAAACTGAAAGCGCAGAGAATAAGCTTGGCAGGCCACGTTGCTAGAAGACGAGACACCTCTCGGGCAAAAGCCGTACTTATGGGAAGACCTGATGGTACCCGTCCAATCAGAAGACCCAGGAAGTAATTGGAGGATGAGCTACAGAAAGATCTTTGCCAACTGGGAGTCCATGACAACTGGAGCCAAAGTGCACAAGGTCGCCATTTATGGAGGAGCATTGTGAGGTCGGCGCATGACCTACAGGGTCCTCGATCGCTGATTTCATGACTGATTGATTCTTTTCTGTATGTAAATGTATGTGCAAAAGTTAATAAAGATGTGGTACTAGAATATTTACTTCTGTTATTCGCTAATGCACCAAAAATCTTAAGACATTTCCTATGTACAATGATCCATGGGCAGTTCAGATGTGGAAAGTGGGCAATTGGATGACTTTGAAAAGTAGTTGAAACCAGGTAGTTGAAACTATAGTGACCGTCGTTTTGTACCTATACGAGAAGATTCAATATGACAAGTGTATGTTCTGGGAGTACTGAGAGCATTCGAACTCCGGGGCGGGAGGTCGTCCACGGCCGGCTGACATCTTTCTGGCTGACACGCGCTTCCGCGGCTGTGGACACGGGCCGCGTTTATGGCGGCAGTTTCCTTTGTAGGCGCTGCACTGTAGCACGGTGAGTACGTGGTATGTATTTGACAAGCCGTAGACCACTTTTGCGGGATTTAACTGTCACTGCAATATGGCGATCTGCGCAAAATAGTTTTAGCACTGAAAGTCTCGTTTGCAGAAACGATGGCGGGCAGTGCTCCCATACCAGCAGCAATAGCAGTTTGGCAGGTAAATTCAGTATGCTCCACTCATTCACAAGACATCCTTTTTGCTGGGACATAGGAGGTTCTACAGACTGGTTTGAACAAGGTGGGGTAAGGTATGTGCGGAAAGTTTTAGGGTAACGTGATGTCTTCTTTGTTCATGTGTTCAGAGACAAGTTGAAGCAGACTAGCCAGCTCTGGCAAGGTGCTGTCCCTCATCCGCCATTGTGGCACTAGGACATTCCAGACCACCAGCCGCAGGACACCAAAAATTCCAGCCAATTTTCTTTTCTGTAGGACAGTGCTTCGAATTCTGTTTGCGTAATTGTTCTGATTTTCTAATTGTGCTCTGACAGTGCTCTCTTTCCAAACAACAAGATTGCTTTTATGATTAATGGTGTTTTCGCAAGCATGGACAGACATGATGAAAGCTTTTAGCTTTGAGAACGAGGGTGACCAATTACTATTTCTGAGATGTGTGTCGAACAATAGTTTAAGGATCTCTCAATAAAAAAGGAAGGATCCTTTTAGCAGAACAATAGGTTGATGACCTGTCAATCAAAGGAGAACAACAGATTTGCCCCTGAGTGCATACCTGCCCCTAATGTAGGTAACCCACACTAACAAACTGCACTGGCCGTGGCCTTTCCCTACCGCTTTCTATTACAGTTCTCATGTCGTCTAAAATAATCTTTAAGCGACCATAATCTATAATCGATTGAGAAGCTTTCAGAAAGTCCCAACTGAGAATTATGTTGTGACTGCATTCTTGTAAAACGATGAATCCAAAGGGCTGCGTATGGCCATTTATATAGATACAAATATTGCACCTTTCTGTAGGTTGTACATACTTCCCATTAGCCACCTTCAGCAGAACAGTTTTTATTATTGACGAATATGGTCTTCTGCAACTGGCGACAATCTCCAGAATGACTGAATACGATGCTCCAGAGTTCAGAGGAGCTCAGGCTGGTCAGCCATCTATGAAGACATCAATGTAGTTTGCCACCATTTATGTAATGATCGATGGCGGAGAATTTTTCTCTTTGGAGACCTCACCTCCAAGAAATATCGCACCCTATAGTCCTCCAGGCTTCAGTGGCTAGGTGATTGGCTGGAGCTTCTCAACAGCAATGGATACGTTGATCGACATGTGGGGGAGCGTCCCCTCCACCGGCTAGTTTGCGGCGATTGTGATCTACGGCGTCCTGTAAATACACCCTCTTTTCAACCTTCGTTATGCTGGGGCTGGCCTTGGTCTAGTCCTACTGCATTCTCTTTGCAAGGGCATAATTAAGTACCTGCTACCTTTCTCAGCAGTAGGGCAACACTTGTCCCGGTTGCCCACAATCGAAACATACTGGCACATTGTCCTGGGTTCTCCAGGCATCAGTATTACTTGGGCCATAAACAGGATCCTCACTCTGCGTTGTGGGAGCACACACTCGTCCTGGTCTCGACTGTTTCGCTGCTTTTGACGGAGTTAGACGATGGGAGATTGGAGCTAACGTCTGTGAAACTTCCTCCCTTATGATCTACTGCAGTGTCTCGGTTTTTGGTTCAACGGGTACTCCCAGTGCCCACTGAACTTCCTCTCTCACTATCTGATGAGGTCAAATAACACTGTAGTTGTCCGTAACAAGCTTGCGTCTGCTTATAGAAGTATTTATGAGATACCCAGCGCCTACACCAGAATAATGTGAAGTAGCTAGCAAGAATCAGGTGTTCTTGGACGCAGCTAGGTGAATAACTAACACTAGCTGTAACTCAAAGAAGATTTATTGAGAACTGAAGTCATACACACACACAAGAGCACGGAGCGTACTGCCTCTGTCTGCAAAATTACACACTACGTATATACACCTACAGAAGCCTCCAGAACATTGCTGCTTGACACATCTAGAAGATACTAGAACTAGTTATAGGAATTAAAATTCGCTCACTGGTTGGGTTTCGAACATATAACCCTCTGCATAGGAGTCCAGTACCGTACCACCTGTACCACATTAATACTGAGTTCCTTTTTTTTTTTCTGCAGCGTTATACTGCAATCAGGTGCTTTTCTTTCAATAACGTGTATTCTTATTTTCGGAGTATGAATATCAAGGGCTAGTACTTCAGTAAGAGAACAAAGTTCTTAATAGGGTCAGACGTGGAACTTTATATGGCTACCTACAAGCCACCATTCGTTTCGCAAAATATTAAGAATACTCGTACTCCATAATCGCCAGGTCTACCACCCCACCTCCTCCACCAACATACAATTATATGGATGCATTTGACTGGAAAGATTGGTTGTCATGCTCCACAGAAGCCTCGCACTCCCGATTTTGATTTTTAAGAGTACATTTACGGTGGAAAGTAACCCACCTTCGAGTACTCGAAACATTGTTCCGCCCATGGGTTCACGTCGAGCAGACAAGTCAGAGGTTATTGTCTCCGCAGCGAGCGTGCCGTGAATGGGAGGTCTGAAAGTTATCCGATGTTCAAAGTTATTTTACATCCAAACGGTACATTTCCCGCCATGAGATCGTTATCAAAACTTTATCTGTCCTCTCTTTCACCCCTAGAAGCCCGTAATAGGAATTGTGAGACACCCTGTGCAGTCAGTAATATGACAGACGGGACATACCTGAGGTTGTTCACTATATGACCTAAAAACTGTGAGATTACCTTAATATTCACCACTCACATTCCAGTAGTTATCTTATATGAGAGTGCAAGAGGTCACTTATTTATGGTGAGCCTAAGAACTAAGCCATTCAACTGTGACGTGTTTATTACCTTCAACATGCATTTAAATGGCCAACTCAGTACCGTCGTATTTTTTTATTCTATGCACTTCTAGATGTACCAGTCTTACAGAAGATGGCCGTGCGGTTCTAGACGCTACAGTCTGGAGCCGAGCGACCGCTACGGTCGCAGGTTCGAATCCTGCCTCGGGCATGGGTATGTGTGATGTCCTTAGGTTAGTTAGGTTTAATTAGTTCTAAGTTCTAGGCGACTGATGACCTCAGAAGTTAAGTCGCATAGTGATCAGAACCATTTGAACCTTACAGAAGAAACAAATCGCTATTTGTATGAAGCAGTTCAGGAAAACAACAGAAAAACAAACGGTTTAACAGCTGCATGAGGATGGAAGACTCGCTTCCCCATAATATTGGTTATTGTTGAAATAAAAAAAGAGAAGTTATTTTCTCCGAAAGATGATACCTTCACTGCTACAGAAACATTACTCTCTCTCTCTCTCTCTCTCTCTCTCACACACACACACACACACACCCACACCCACCCACCCACCCACCCACCCACACACACACACACACACACACACACACATATATATATATATATATATATATATATATATATATATATATATATATGAAGTAGCTGCAAAGAACCATATAGAAAACCAGCCATCTTCAAGTGAGGATTTCGTCAAGAAATTCAAATACACGGCGAAAATGTGATCAGTCGCTAATATTACACAGCTATCCATATTTCACGATGTTATACGACGATCTTTCGTACACATTCTACCCACAAACATTGGGGGTCATCGTACACGTCACGCAATACGAAGGGATCTAAAGTGTATTTTACAGATCTTGTTACTAACTTCTACAGGTTGTAGAAAAGACTCAGTAGATAAAGTTTTAATATGGAACACGTCCCCCCCCCCCCCCCCCCCCCCAATCATGAACCATGGACCTTGCCGTTAGTGGGGAGGCTTGCAAGCCTCAGCGATATAGAGAGCTGCACCGCAGGTCCGACCACAACGGAGGGGTATCTGTTGAGAGGCCAGACAAACGTGTGGTTCCTGAAGAGGGGCAGCAGCCTTTTCAGAAGTAGCAGGGGCAACGGTCTGAATGATTGACTGATCTGGTCTTGTAGCATTAACCAAAACAGCATTGCTGTGCTGGTAGTGCGAACAGATGAAAGCAAGGGGAAACTACAGCTGTAATTTTTCACGAGGGCATACAGCTTTACTGAATGGTTAAATGATGATCGCGTCCTCTTAGGTAAAACATTCCGGAGGTAGAATAGTCCCCCATTTGGATCTCCGGGCGGGGACTATTGAGGAGTACGTCGTTATCAGGAGAACGAAACTCGAGTTCTACGTATCTGAGCGTGGAATGTGAGTTCCCTTAATCGTGCAGGTAGGTTAGAAAACTTAAAAAGGGAAATGGATAGGTTAAAGTTAGATATAGTGGGAATTAGTGAAGTTTGGTGGCAGGAGGAACAGGACTTGTGGCCTGGTGAATATAGGGTTATAACTATAAAATCCAATATGAGGAGCGCAGGAGTATTTTTAATAACGAATAAAAATATGAATGCGGATAAGCTACTGCGAACAACATAGTGAACACATTATTGTAGCCAAGATAGACACGAAGCCCATTCCTACCAGAGTAGTACAAATTTACTTGTCAATTAGCTCCGCAGATGATGAAGAAATCGAAAAACATTTGGAGAAAAGAGAACCACCTGTGTGAATATCAAGAGCTCAGAGAGAAAATCAGTCCTAAGCAAAGAAGGGAAAGTAGAAAGGTGGAAGGAGTATATAGAGGGTCTACATAAGGACTATGTACTTGAGGGCAGTGTTATGGAAATGGAGGAGGACGTAGATGAAGATGAGATGGGAGATATGGCACTGCTTGAAGAATTTGACAGAGCACTGAAAGGCCTAAGTCGAAACTAAGCCCCGGGACTAGACATTCCGTTAGAACTACTGATAGCCTTGGGAGAGCTGGTCATCAAAAACACTTCCATCTGGTGAGAAAAATGTATGAGGCAGGCAAAATATCATCAGACTTCTAGAAGAGTATAACAATTCCAATTCCGAAGAAAGCAGGTGCTGACAGAATTATCAGTTTAATAAGTCATGGTTTGAAAATACTGACACGAATTCTACACAGACGAATGGAAAAACTGGTAGAAGCCGACGTCAGGGAAGATCAACTTGGATTGCATAGAAATGTGGGAACACGCGAGGCAATACTGACCCTACGACGTATCATAGAAAAGAGTTTTAGGAAAGAGAAAGCTACATTTATAGCACTTGTATACTTAGAGAAAGCGTTTGACACTGTTGATTGTAGTACTCTCTTTCAAATTCTGCAGTTGGCATGGGTAAAATACAGGGAGCGAAAGAAACTGGTATAGACACACTTATTGAAATACAGAGATATGTAAACAGGCAGAATACAGCGTTGGGGTCGGCAGCGCCTAAATGAGATAACAACTGTCTGGTGCAGTTGTTAGATGGGTCACTGCTGCTACAATGGAAGGTTATCAAGATTTGAGTGGATTTGAACGTCCGTCGTGTTATGGAGTAGTCGGCGCACGAGCGATGGGACACGGCATCTCCAAGGTAGCGATGAAGTGGGGTTTTTCCCGTAATACCATTTCTCGAGTGTACCTTTAATATCAGGAAATCGGTAAAACACCACATCTCCAACATCTCTGCGGCCGGAAAAAGATCCTGCAAGAACCGGGCTAACGACGACTGAAGAGAATCGTCCAACCTGATAGAAGTGCAACCCTACCCCAAATTCCTGCAGATTTCAGTGCTGGGCCATCATCTAGTGTCAGTATGCGGTCCACTCAAGGAAACATCGTCGATTTAGACTTTCGGAGCCGAAGACCCACTCGGGAACCCTCGATAACTGCATGACAAAGCTTTACGCCTCGCTTGCGCCTGTCAACACCGACATTGGACTGGGTTGATGACTGGAAACATTTTGCCTGGTCGGACGAATCTCGTTTCAGATTGTATCGAGCGGATGGAAGTGTATGGATATGGAGACAACCTCATGAATTCTGGGTCCCTGCATGTCAGCAGGGGACTGTTCTAGCTGATGAAGGCTCTGTAATGGTGTCGACCGTGTGCAGAGAGAGTGATATGGGACCCCCGATACGACTAGATACGACTGTGACATGTGACACGTACATAAGCATCCTGCATGTTCACCTTCATTGATTGATGTCTATTGAACATTCCGACGAGCTTTGGAAATTCCAGCAGGACAATGCGACACCCCAAACGTCCAGAATTGCTATAGTGTGGCTCCAGGAATACTCTTCTGAGTTTAGACACTTCCGTTGGCCACCAAACTACTCAGATACGGACATTATCGAGCATATCTGGGATGTCTTGCAACATACTGTTCAGAAGAGATTTCCACAAACTCGTACTCTTACAGATTTATGGACGTCCTACAGGATTAATGGGATCAGTTCCCTCCAGCACTACTTCAGACTTTAGTCGAGTACATACCATGTCGTGTTGTGGCACTTCTGTGTGCTAGTGGGGGCTCTACTTGATATTAGCAGGTATACCAGTTTCTTTGGCTATTTAGTGTAATTTGTAGAGAAACCACATGGCAGTTATATGAGTCATAAGTAATGGAACAACAAGACGCCACCCCACGTTGCACTGTTGCCAAATTTATTCAAGATGGTGGACCTAAGAGGGCAGCAATAGATATGGCAACAACACTATGACGTCATAGTGGGAAGTTCAAATTTTAGTAGGAAGACAGGTCAATTGGGTTACCTTAACTAACCTAACCCCTCCTCTCCCCACTCCACCCCACTCCAGAAAATGTCGGGAAATTCAAATCTTGGTAGGGAAAAAGGATACTTGGTCTACCTCCACTAAGCTAAGAAAATGGCGGGGAAAAAGGTCACTTGGGCTACCTCCACTAACCTAAGTCATCCGACCGCCACCTCTTCATTGGAATGGCGGGTAAAGGACTCAGCCTGTGTTGGGCTGCTGGATAGGATGATCATAAGTTTTTATTTCGCATGCAGTTTTTATTTAAACAATTTGTGGCAGTAGCTCCAGCCATTGCATTCACTATGAGGTCCGAAGTCCAACTGACCTAGTACACAGTACAGCCACTTATTTATTTTTGAACAATTTAATTAGGGGTGGGTTTCACACAGTGTATTTATTACACTGGTACAAAACACTCACTCTGACGTGCTGGGGGTCACACTACATAGCCGACATACCTGCAAAACTGCTCGTGAATAACCGAAATAATACAGTACACTGATGTGAAGACATGAAAACAATGCCTACATTATCATAATAACGCATGTAAAAGGCTGTGCAGACACTCCCACTAATTCTAAACTGTCCAAATAATGCATTACACTGATGTACAGACAAGAAAACAACTCGTAAATTGTCAAAATAATGCATGAAAAAGGCTCTGCAAACACGCTCGCAGTGCTTACACAGCCAAAAATAATGCAGTGCACAAACACTCAGTGCACATAAAAAAACTCTTTCGAAATATCATCAACCGCGACGTATCAGCGAACTCTTCTCTACAAAGATCCCAACACGCGCATGTGTTGACGACATCGACTCTGGATGCCAGCCACTGCCAGAGAGACGAATGCAGGGGCGCGAGGAATTGCTCTCAGGCCACTGTTGCCTAAATCTAGCAGGTGAAAGTCATGTCTATTTAGGGTATACAGTTAGAAATCTTCAAGAGTTATACTGACATTACATGTCTATGTAAATAAGAGCCAAGTCACCCTCTGAACGCGCATATTTTTTCCATTGCTGGTGCAATGCCTCTCTACCTGTGGTTGAGAGAGGACCTAATTGCCGAGCGACTTACCACCATTGATGTAGATGAAAGGTTGTCAGTTTTATACTGACATCACAGGTATATGTAAACAAGAGCTATGTCTTCCCTCTGAAAGCGCTATAGGAATCTGTTACAATGCTTCCCAGAATAGCTCAGGGCGTATTCTCCCTAGCGATCTTAATGGGACATGTGAGACTCATCTGGCCACGTATGTGTTTACTCAGCCATCGTGCATACCTGCTGGTCCAGCGCAGGCCTAACTGCCAAGTGAGAGATGCTGCATAGCGACTCACCCATGCAAGCACAGGTAAAAGGCTGTCAGTGTTGTACTGATGTCTCATGTCTATGTAAATAACAGCCAAGTTCCCCTGTGTACGCGCCATATAAATCTTCTGCAATGCTTTCAGAAACTGTTAACGAAAATAGTCCAAAATAACACCGAATGCATTGTTCCTGATGCTCCTAACAACAGAATCCGTCCATCACATATTAGCCCCTCACGGAAATCGTAAAGTGTCGCAGAAATATTTAGCGGTTGCTTTTGTTGGAGCTTTCGTGATGTCTCAACTTGTCTGCATGGAAATTCTTGTCGTAACAGGACCCGTTTATGAAAATAGCCGAGAATAACGCCAAATGCATCCCTCCTGATGGTCGTAACGTGGCACCCTGTCCTGCTTTCAACAAACATCTCGAAAACGCAAATGTTCTCACCACTATGTAGAGGCTCCTATGCCCCAGCACAAAGGATGTCTTGCGAATGAATGGAGCTTTCTGATTTGCTCTTACCGAATTTACCCGCCAAATTACTGGTGCTGCCGGTGTGGAAGCACTGTCTGGCTTTTTATTTCTGCAGACGAGACATTCAGCGGCAGAGCAATGTTGTACAGATCGACATATTGCACTGACAGTTACACCCTGCAAAAGTGGGTACAGATCGTCAAATACGGATAGACTCTTGCTCAGTTAGACTGCTCTGCCACTGAGGACGCAAGTTTGAATATTTCAGGGTGAAACCGATCTCCAAGTACCATATCAATGGAGTAAACACACAATTATGCAACCGTGCATAATCGCCCCTTTTGGGTCATGCATATAACTATCGAGCGCCAGATACTCGTAGATATAGCGAGAAGACAGACAGTATAAGCAAATGCATCGTATATACTCCTCGCAGCACTAGATATTTCCAGTGAGATCGAGTGGTCATCCACCACACCTAATTGTCACAAGTCATCTGCTCCCAATGTGTGACCAGACCGCCCTCAGTGGAGAAAAGTCACTCTCCAAACTGTTGTACAAGTCAGGGTCAGTTCCTTTCGGCAAAAAGGCATTACTGTTTCTGGCCGCGACCTGCTTGTTTGCTTGATTTCTACAACCTTCTCCAGACTCTTGGATTAAAAGAACATACGTCATTTCACATGGTTTCCCAGAATATCATACCATTTACGCGATACTTCTAGATATCAAGCACATAGCAATATCGCTTGCACAGTATAATTCCGAAGATATAGACAACAAAGGACCTGGAAGAGCAGTTGAACGGAATGGACAGTGTCTTGAAAGGAGGATATAGGATGAACATCAACAAAAGCAAAACGAGGATAATGGAATGTAGTCGAATTAAGTCGGGTCATGCTGAGGGAATTAGATTAGAGAATGAGAGGCTTAAAGTAGTAAAGGAGTTTTGCTATTTGAGGAGCAAAATAACTGATGATGGTCGAAGTAAAGAGGATATAAAATGTAGACTGGCAATGGAAAGGAAAGCATTTCTGAAGGAGAGAAATTTGTTAACATTGAGTATAGATTTAAGTGTCAGGAAGTCTTTTCTGAAAGTATTTGTATGGAGTGTAGGCGTGTATGGAAGTGAAACATGGACGATAAATAGTTTGGACAAGAAGAGAATAGAAGCTTTCGAAATGTGGTGCTACAGAAGAATGCTGAAGATTAGATGGATAGATCACATAACTAATGAGGTAGTATTGAATAGGATTGGGGAGAAGAGAAGTTTGTGGCACAACTTGACTAGAAGAAGGGATCGGTTGGTTGGACATGTTCTGAGGCATCAAGGGATCACCAATTTAGTATTGGAGGGCAGCGTGGAGGGTAAAAATCGTAGAGGGAGACCAAGAGATGAATACACTAAATAGATTCAGAAGGATGTAGGTTGCAGTAGGTACTGGGAGATGAAGAAGCTTGCACAGGATAGAGTAGCATGGAGAGCTGCATCAAACCAGTCTCAGGACTGAAGACAACAACAACAAAGGCTGGAAATTATTTCTCTAGAAATCCACAGTTTTAGCAAGGTGGAGCATGCTGTAAACCACCGGGCAATTAGAAACTTATCCCGTCTGCGAAGACCTTTACGTGAAAACTCGAAAAAAATAGAGGAAACTGATATTTCCACTTACGAATACTGATGTCGGTGACGTAACTGGTCCAAATCATCCCTATAATTTACAAAGTCAACTAAGGTGCTTCTGATGTCTAGAGAACCAACGAAAGTCTCTTCTACCCATCTTTCACCTACTAGATGCACACTTCAAAATCGACGTTATCTCAGCTAAACAAAGGCGCGATACATGCAGAAGCAGTAACTGGACAATTTACATGGGAGGGAATAATGGTCCAGCGCAAACACACGTCCATATTGAATCTTCTCAAATTTCCACGCGATCACGAAAGCTGTCCAACACATACAAAGTATTAGTTTGTTATTAAGTCGTCTAGAGCGCGACACGGTGAAGTCAGCTACATTCCTGTATTCCAACAGGCCTCTCCATTCGGACAGCTCCCCCGTTACTGGGAAACTTGAATCACTCCCCCCACAGGCCATCGCCGCCGCCACACACCACGCACCCCTATAGAGAATCGTCCTAGGAAACCAGCCACATACATATTTGATCGCTATACTTACAATTAAATATTACAATCGCGGTCTGAATTGGACGACTTTCAACAATGAGTGAAGTATTGGAAAGACATCGTGCTGACGGCTGTGGCCCCAGATACAGAAATACATGTATCATTCTTTTGGCTTGACATACTTTTCCCTTTGTCATCACAGTATTTCACGTCAAATCCATACCTTCATAACGACTGGACATACTCATTTCCTTTGCACATGTTGGAACGCACATATATTCTTTATAAGCCTGATGCTCAAGGCAAACCTATCATGGATCTCCTTCTTATAAGTATAAAACTTCGCCAATAACTGATTGCCGGCGATACTAGATATTACTGACCGAAAATGCGCGATGGGTGGCCATGTCTCATACGTTTTTCCTGCGAGTTGTACCACTGTGTCTTAGAAAGAGAGGTGTAATCGTCTTACAGACTGCTAGATGTTTAAAAAATACCGTCTCAACGACCATATTACTATCACAATCGGTCTTGGTTCTACAGGTGCACACAAGTATGCATGATAAAAGCTATACTGGCTTTATAAAGCTTGGTATGGTATTACCTCCGAATGAATTGGTTTTTTTCAGACAAATACCTGGACACTGAATATAGACGGTAATCGCAGGCGTGTGTATTACCAGACCAACAGCGCAGTTACACGTTGCCGACGATGCAACCTCGTGATAAGATCATCGAATTGAGGAAGTGATTCGGCTAAGAAACATGGTATGAAACTGGTATTTGCTACTCTCTCATGCTGCCACTAGATATTTCTCCAGCATTTGTAATGCATTCTGTCTCGATACCATGTCAGAGGTTCTGAGATACATCCACTGGGTTATAGGTGAAGGTTAATTGAGAAGGATCACAAAGATGGTGTGCTGATTCAGATCGTAAGGAATGTACACAGACTTTACGGATCACTAGTGTTACTGTATCCGGTAGAAATTCTGTCTTTGATTTGGAATCAAGTCTTTCCATTCGAGCACATACCTGCATCAGGTCCTCTGGAGAAGTCCTTTAATGATTACAGCCACTAGCGAATCATAATTCTAGTACTCTCACATCTCGAAACGAGTCAGCTTCTCGAACCTATCTGCTACAGTAAAATTTTAGATAGTCTCTATGCATCTTGCAACTGCCACTCAAACTCTGCGCTACCATCCCTGCAGCTTTGCACATGTGATCGTCCCAATTTAAGCTGGAACTCAGTAGGAGGAGATATCTGTACCTACCAACTGTGTTTTGACCATTTGATGGAAATTGGAACATGTTGTCATAGCTCTACTAACTTTGTACGATGTGTAAGGTCAGCGCCAAACAAAGCCCGCTTGTGCAACACGAGGTAGCGTAAAAAGCATTAGGGAACCGTGAGAAGAGCGTGGATTTTGTTACTGCATTGTGGTGCTTCTCCAAACTACACACAGGTCTGCAGTCCGAAACAGATTTTCATCCCTTAGGGCCTATTCACGTCTATCACGTCAACATTCTATCTTCATTATTCCAACAGAGAAAAATTACGAACTATGAAAGCTCCATTAACTTAATCCGATAGAGAACTCGATAAGATTTTTACTGCATTTCTCTCCTCCCATTTACTGAAAACAAATACCGTATGTGTGCCAGCACTGAACAAATGTGGCGATCCTATGAAATATACAGGGATTGAGCCACTGCACTGAACAGTTTAAAGTTTCGTCACCTGTAGCGTAGGAGGACGACCATTTCTGACAGACTGTAGCGTAAGTCACCAGAGACATTCCCTGTGACTCTGTGTCGTTCTTTGAAACACTGCTAATTTTTTCTACTGTAACACACTTTGTACATTGCCATACAGTTTGTTTTTCCACGACTGGGTGTCATGTGGTGTCCTTAGGTTAGTTAGGTTTAAGTAGTTCTAAGTTCTAGGGGACTGATGACCATAGATGTTAAGTCCCATAGTGCTCAGAGCCATTTGAGCCATTTTTTTGTTTTTCCACCAAGACTTCGCGGTCTGTGTCAGGTTCTAAACTGACTTTAACACTTTTCTGATCCATTGCCTGTCACAGAATACTTAACGTCACACTATGTAAATCATGTTGTTGCTGCTGCTACCATAACACACACAAATTGAATGATTTAAGTAAAAGACAGTCACAACATAAGGAAACTGGAAAAGTTTTGCGGTGTTGTGGAGCGTTTTCAAACTGCTGTCCAAAGGTGACTGACGACCTATACATATAAACTCATCTGTCACACTGAGGGGATAGATGATGACTCTGTGTTCCATTTCCATTGATTCCTCATACAGCAGTCATGTACATGATCACTGTTTCGGTGCTAGCTGCCCCCCAGAAGGTGTTGCCCCTCCACCAAGACTCTTTCTCCATCTTGAACAAGTGATGTCAGTCAGTCATTATGTGGCAATCAACAGCGTACCAGTGGATGGAAAAGACACCGTTGATGTACTGTAATAATAAGCATCACAGTTGATAGTGCGAACAATTTTAGCAATTTTACAGTAATTTCAACGCCGACTAATGATGCGACAGCATGCTTCCCAATTTCAGTATCATAGCTAAACCGCCCCTCCTCTACTTTGTGAGTACCATTACGAATGTTGATAGATGACTGTGCAGTACGTGCATTCACTGTTAATTCTCGAACGTATACATCATAAAAGTACACCAGACAGTTATCTTCATATTTCTAACACCTCAAGCATAGTGTATAATTTGCTATCTGTCTGTATGCAGATGAGAGACTCAGTGCGTTCTTGCAGTCTTAGGACAAAGTTAGAAACTGGGAGATCCCCTCGCACTGTCTTTGAACAACATGCCCTGCAGCACCACTACCAATTTAATCTGCAGCTGCCCAGAAGGAGACCGCTTTATTCCACGTCTCATGATTGAATGGAGCTTGCCGATTCCTCGCCCATCCAAGTGCACAAGATTTCCCCAGCTGTAACCATGTCAAGAAGATTAGCACCCCTTATCTGTGTATACTAGTAGATCTGAAAGAGTTGGGGTGTAATAGCAGACAGTTTAGAAGAACAAGAAACAGGTGGCTTTTATGCATGCTGGAGCTCCAGACGGATGGAGTTTGAAGCATTTTATGTAAATCAACAACGCTATCAATTCTAAAGTATTGTTCTAGTGTCTAGGATCTGTACCAGGAGGGTATTGGTAAGTGAGAACATAAACACATGCATTCCTAAGGCTACGCAGTTCTGCACTTAAGACAAGCTATAATGTTAGATTGATTAGTGGAATGTAGCGCTGGTAATATTCCAATGCACGAAATATATTTCCAGCGCATGACATTTATCCTTCTTGCAGGTTTCTCTACGATAAACTATGGTAACAAACTGTAAAATGAAAAAAAGACTACTTCCTTAAAATATCGATTCTGTGTGAGATGTGCACAGTATATACTATGTGATCACCTGGCTGAAAATGACTTACAAGCTCGTGGCACCCTCCATAGGTAATGCTGGAATTCAATATTATGTTGGCCCACTCTTAGCCTTGATGACGGTTTCCACTCCCGAAGGCATACGTTCAATCAGGTTCTGGAAGGTTTCTTGGGGAATCGATGCCCGTTCTTCACAGAGTGGTGCGCTGAGGAGAGGTATCAATGTTGGTCGGTGAGGCTTCCCACATGGTTTTATACGAGTCGAATGCAGGCTATGTCAAGCGACTGATGCATCCTGACAGAACAGCAGAAAAAAAAGTCAAATGACCTGCAGCAACCTCTCCCTCTCTAGAATGTATCATCAGTTTGCCATTAAATCATACCTTCTTGCAGCTCTGTTTTAATCGATCACTCCGTCCACTCTCGGTTATATGTTTAGAGGCAGATGGTTCATTGTTTTCCTGAAGATCGTCAGATACAGTAGTCAATTCGCATGTATCACTATTACCTCAATAGACATACGGTAGAATGATGCCTTGACGGAAAAAAGTGACTATTGCCCTGGTCCCCTTCACTTTCATGTCGACATTTTCTTGGGTCCCTCTTGCTGGCACAGACTTGTTCCTATGTACAAATTGTTCTGCCCCAGTCAGAAGACACACAAGTACTTCCTCAATTTCCTCACATTTCGGTGTATATTCCCTCATTTTATACGTGTTTTTTGTCATTTTTCGCAATTCTATCAATTTTATGTCAATTCTACCCATGCGATTATGACATCACCTCTCATTCTGTGTTCTAAAATTGCTTGTAAATGTAGTACAGCTGCCAACACTTATGGAGACATTTCTCCATTTGCAATCAGGTCTGTGCTGGACTGGCAGGTACACGAGGTGGCCGTGTAATCACATGCACGGCTGGAAGCATCTCGCATGTCCTGTTAGGATTGCTAGGGAGAATACAGCCTGCGCTATTCTGGGAAGCATTGCAACAGATTTCTATAGCGCATTCAGAGGGGAGACTTAGCTCTTATTTACGTAGACCTGAGATGTCAGTATAACACTCGAAGAATTCTAGGTGCATACCCAAAAACAGATGCGACTTTCACCTGCTGGCTGTAGGCGATAGTGGCCTGAAAGCAATGGCTCTTGCCCTTGTGTTCGTCTCTCTGGCTGTGGATGGCATATGGATTCGGCGGCGTCAGTGCGTGTGCACATTGGGACCTTTGTAGGGAAGAGTCGCTGATACACTGGAGTTGACAATGGTTCGAAATCATTTTTTTATGTGCTCTGAGTGTTTGTGCACTGCATTATTTTTGGCTGTTTAAGTGTTGTGAGCTTGTTATCAAAGCCTTTTACATTTATTATTTTTTTACAATTTACGAGTTGTTTGCATGTCTGTACATCAGTGTCCTGCATTATTTCGCTAATTTACGAATTGTTTGCATGTCTGTGCATCAGAGTACTGCATTATTCCGAAAGTTTAGAATTAGTGAGAGTATCTGCAGAGCAGGTTACGTGCTTTATTTTGAGAATGTAAAAGTGGTTTTTGTATCTCCACGATAGTGTACTGCATTATTCCGGTGTTTTATGAGTAGTTTGCAGGTCTGTAGGCTATGTACTGTGACCCCAAACACGTCAGAGCAAGTGTTTTGTATCAGTGTAATTACTAATCTACATGCAATCCACCCCTAAATAAATTGCTGCAAAGTACATAAAGTGCAGTCCTTCCTATCCAGCAGCCCAGAACAGTCTGAGTTCTTTTCCTACCATTTTACCCCAGACCATCGTAGGATGACAGCGTCCTTTGGTGGCAGTACTGTGTACTAAGTTAGTTGGACTCCAGACCTCATGGTGAACATACTGGATGGAGCTACTGCCTCAAATTGTTTAAATAAAGACTACATGCAAAATAAAGACTTATGTCAACCTATTCAGCAGCCCAGCAGAGGCTCAGTCCTTTTCCCAACAATTCCAAGGAAGAGGTGGCGATCGGATGACTTAGGTTATGGAGGTAGCCCAAGTGACCTTTTTTGCCGCCAGTTCCTTAGCTTAGTGGAGGTAGCCCAAGTACTCTTTTTTCAACATAAAAATTTGAACTTCCCTCCAATTTTGGTGGGGAGGGGGGAATGGAAGGGTTAGGTTAGTTGAGGAAGCCCAATTGACCTATCTTCCCGCCAAAATAATGAACTTCCTTCCACGATGTCACTGCAGTGTTGCCATATCTATTACTTCATTTTGGATCCGTCATCTTGAATAAGTTTGGTAACATTGCAACATCGGATGGCGTCCTTGCTGTTCCACTACTGTCGTAGGGCATGGAAGGGAAGCAGTGGATGGGAATGGAGTGAGACAGGGCTGTAGCCTATCTCCGATCTCATTCAATCTGCATATTGAGCAGGAAATAAAGGAAACAAAACAAAAGTTTGCGGTAGGTATTAATATCCAGAGACAAGAAATAAAAACCATTAGGTTTAATGACGACATTGTAATTCTGTCAATGACAGCAGAGGACTTAGAAGAGCAGCTGGGTGGAATAGACAGTGTCTTGAAAGGAGGACACAAAATTAACGTTAACAAAAGACAAAAAGGATAATGGGATGTAGTTAAATTAAATCAGGTAACGCTGAGAGAATTAGGTAAGGAAATGAGCTACTTACGGTAGTGGATGAGTTTTGCTATTCCAGTAACAAAATAACTGATGATGTCGAAGTAGAGAGGATATAAAATGTAGACTGGAGATGGCAAGGAATGCGCTTCTGAAGAAGAGAAATCTGTTAACAGCTTTTTCTGAAGAAGAGAAATCTGTTAACAGCTTTTTCTGAAAGTATTTGTATGGAGTGTAGCCATGTATGATAAACAGTTTTGTCATGAAGAAAATAGAAGCTTTTGAAATGTGGTGCGACAGAAGAATGCTGAAGATTAGATGGGTAGATCACATAATTAATGAGGATGTACTGGATAGATTTGGGGAGAAGAGGAATATGTGGCACAACTTGACCAG
The DNA here is from genome assembly GCF_021461395.2 of Schistocerca americana. NCBI lineage: Eukaryota > Metazoa > Arthropoda > Insecta > Orthoptera > Acrididae > Schistocerca > Schistocerca americana. The sequence continues at coordinate 341,330,411 of NC_060119.1, read as the reverse complement.
TAGAAGGGATCGGTTGATAGGAGACGTTCTTAGGCGTCAAGCGACTGCCATTTTAGTGTTGGAGAGAAGTGTGGAGGGTAAAAATCATAGATGGAGACCAAGAGATCAATACCCAAAGCAGATTCAGAAGAATGTAAGTAGCAGTAGTTACTCAGAGATGAAGTGGCCCACATAGGATAGAGTAGCATGGAGAGCTGCATCAAATTCGTCTTTGGACTGAAGACCACAACAACAACAACATGGAACACATGTGCAGCGTTTTACTGTTTGGACAAGAAGATATCACTTTCAAATCTCCCAGTTAATGGTGTGGTACATAATATACTGAGAATGTTTTCCGGATCGACTGATTCCACTACATACCATATTCGTCTGACTACAACAATGACTGCAACACTCGTATGTCTGAATCATAGGGACGTTGACAGTGGTGCTCCATGGACGTATATGTGGGTTTGTGGACTGTATGTATACTGATCAGCCAGTATACTATGACCACCTACCTAATAACCGGTATGTCCATCTTTGGCATGGATAACAGCGACGATACATCGTGGCATGGAAGCAATGAGGCCTTGATAGGTCACTGGACGGAGTTGGCAGCACATCTGCAGTCACAAGACATCTAATTTCCGTAAATTCCTGGGAGGGGGGCGATGAGTCTGATGCCATGTTCAAGCACATCCCAGATGTGTTCGATTATGTTCAGGTATGGTCAGTAGGGTGGGTAGGTGGGGGGGGGGGGGCAGCACATCAATTGGAACTCGCCAGTGCATTCCGTGAACCACTCCATTACACTCCTTGCCTTGTGACACGGTGCATTATCTTGTTGAAAAATGGATCAGCCATTGGGAAACATGATTCTCATGAAGTGACATACATTGTCTGCAACCACGGTGCCTTCCACGAGCTCCACTGAGACCATGGATGTCTATGTGAATGGTACCCAGAACTTAATAGAGCCACTGCCTGCTTATGTCCATCCCACAGTATAGGTATTGAGGAGCTGCTCCCCTGGAAGACGACGGATTCGAGCCCTTCCAATGGCATGATGAAGAAGGTATCGGGATTCAGCAGACCATGCACCGATCTGCCACTGAACCAGTATCCAGTACCAACTGTCAAACACTCATTTCAGTTGTAGCTGCTGATGTCGTGATGCTGACATTGGCACATGCTTGTGTCGTCAGCTGCAGAGGTCCATCGTTAGAAGTGTTCGGTGCACTGTATATTCAGACACTCTTCTGCACAGCCCAGCATTAAAGTCTGATGTTTGTTCTGCCACAGTTCGCAGCCTGTCCTTTCTTACCATTTCACCCAGCCTATGACACCCAACATCTGTAATGAGGGGTGTCCACCCCATCCCACAATGTGTGGGTGTAGTTTCATCTTGGTTTCACCATGTGTAGAAGACACTCACCACAGCACTCCTCGAACATCCTACAAGGCGTGCTGTTTCTGAACTGCTTGTGCCAAGCCTCAAGGCCTTCATAATCTGCCCTCAGTCGAACTCAAATATATCACACGCCTTCCCCATTCTACACACAGGTAGCACACTCACCAGTGCTACATGCATCGTGTGTGTGTGTCTCACTAGCAACCATTTCTCGCCAGGTGACTCTGCTATTGTGCAGATTGGTTTATATCGATAGTAGGTCGGTGGTCATAATGTTCTGGCTGATCAGTGTATAAAAGCAAGTGCTGCAGATACATCTTGTGCGACGAACAGCAGGACCGATACATGGATCAGCTCCTGTAGAGCATGCATAGCATTACCTCCGCTGTGTGGGTGACACAAAACTAAATATTTTAATGTGATCCGATCTTCAAAGTTATTTTACATCCAAGTGGTACATTTCGATGCATGGGTTCCTTATCGAAACATTATCTACTAAATACGCCTTACAACACATACGATCCTGTATTAGGAACTGTGAAACATCCTGTAATTAGCACAGGTGACATCATAAGTAAAAGCTGTAATCCTTTCAGCGTGATAGTTTCCTACATGACGAGCTGGACAGAACGAACCAGTTATGTATTTAGAATAGCGTCAAGTTCAGATAAAAGCTGTAATGCTTTCAAAGTGGCGGTGTCCTGAATGATCTGTTACTGATTTAAACATACACGTTACTGAATTCTGGCAGAATAACCGGTTATGTATTTAGAATTACGTCAGAGTTGGATGAAACTCTTGGTTCAGTCCTCGAATTTCACCTCGAATTTCAACTTTTTTTGCTAGTGACTTGAAATTTTTCTGCTTTCATTAATTCTTCAGATTCGGCTAAATTAGCGAATTTTCACATTTTCTAAGATATAGGGAAATAGTGAGTGTAGAACTGTCATCAAATACGTATTACTCACTTGTAGACTATGAGTTCTATGAGGCTATGACCTTTGGCTCCATCATAACCTAATTCATACCCACGTCACAGTAGAGATACTGCCAGGAAATACTGTAACATGTTTTTAAATTTGATTCTGACAATATTTTTGTATTTTCATTGTTTTTCTTCACAAAAATGGTTTCAGTCACCTGATAACATACAATCAAAATAAAAACTAATCTTATCCTGGTACTGAATGACACACACCCAGCAGAATCTCTCTCTCTCTCTCTCTCTCTCTCTCTCTCTCTCACACACACACACACACACACACAAACCTGCCTATCATAAAACTGCATGCACACTGCCTTTAAAATTGCTGTTCTGAAATACTATTTTACTATTTACCATGTGTGCATATGTGTATGCACTTGTGCATGTGTGTGTGCGTGTTTGTGTGTGTATGAGTGTATGTGTGTTGTGTGTGTGCGTGTATGTATGTGTGTGTGTGTGTGTGTGTGTGTGTGTGTGAGAGAGAGAGAGAGAGAGAGATAGAGAGAGAGAGAGAGAGAGAGAGAGAGAGAGAGAAATAGAACACTTGGATTAAAATGAAAGTGAATACCTTGAAAACTAGCCCAATTTTCTGAGTTGTTTTGTGTTTCAGTGCACCACACAACATTAAACTTCAGGTGAGCAGCTGATTTCTTCATTTTCGCTCCATAGTTTTTATCCTGGAGTTTACATTTTTGTAACACCAATGTACTTACAGAAAAGTACAGCTGTCATCAACCTCGTAGGGTGTTAGAACACAACGGCGCTTTACTGGGTATGCTCGTATGGAGGTGGTATGCTGTTGCTTCGTCTGCCCTTTGACCTGACTTACTGAATCCGAATGAAGGTGTAATTCGGCTATATAACGAACATCTGGTTCGGCAGACTGGCATGAATAAAGAAGTTCCATCTTATTTTAATTTAAAATTTTATTTACAGCCATTTTGAGCATAAACAGAATTCAGTAACGTGTATGTTTAAATCAGTAACAGATGTACCTTAGATGAGAGTTGTGTCTCTTTAAATATGTGGTGCATCTTTGCAAAAGAAATCAGGTGCTACTGAAACGTTGAAGAATGATCTGAATTACCTGCAGTTATGGCGTTTTCTTTTAAATCTTCCTCTCCAACAATTCTCATTACTACAAAGTAATAAATTTAACAAGTGAATTTTCATAGATCAGCTGAATCACCACATATGTTCTATTATCATTAGGTGACTTTATGATTAGGCACATAAATCTATCACATCACACCACAGTACTTCAAAATCAGTATATTTAATGAAAATAGGACAGGCAACATGATATCCAGCTTTGTTTCTAATGTGCAGTGTTGTTTGATGCGAAGCAATGACAACAATGAGAAAGAAATATTGCAAATACTTTCTTGCAGTATAATAATACTAATACCAATAATAATACTAATAATAATAACAATAACAATAACATGTTGACACTCCCACGGGATCAGTATTTGAAGGTGATATATCGATAGTTGTTGTATATGTTTCTGTTTTTCAGTATTCACTGGGCTCCTCGCTTTCAGTGTGTACTAATATTCAGTCATTGGTGAATTTTTGTATCTTTCTTGCTGTGAGCAACTACAAAGAATGACATCAAACGGTACCAGCTACGATTAAAGGTTAGTATCTAAATTGTGTTTTGCTATCTGTTCGGAGTAACCAATAGTTGTGAATTTTAGTATTAAACAGATGTAGTCAGAATCACAATGCCAAAATAGTTTGTGAAAAACGAATGAATCAGAGCTGTTAACGTCTCCAATAAATGCTCTCTCTTCTATACTTCTTTCATTTACTGTGTTTTATGTATGCTAGTGTATTCCACCACAGTTCAGACTGTTCACATTAATATTTGTTTCTGGAACGGTCACATTGTAGCAAGTTCAGCAGAGAAGAAGTAAGTCAATCAGTAACAAAGAGCTAGTAAATCTTAGTTTTCTTGAAAATAATGACTTTGATTAAATTTACGTAATAATCTCCATAAATTACTCTCTTAGCATTTTGTATTATTCTGTTTTGCTAAAAATATGAATGTTCTTCATGTAACTCTGCTCCACTGACAATCTCATACAGATTTCATTTTGTTTCGCAAGCTGCAATAGATAGGGACTGAAGAAGTTAAGAAATATAAATCTTATTTAGAAGAAACACGTCCCAATTTTTGTACTTCCAAAGTTCTTTGGATTGTCAGTATTTTAATTAGATTTCCTCAGGCAAATACCAGAATTACTCTTTCAGTAAGGCAATGTTAGTAAATTTGTTTCAGTGGTGGGCCTATGCTGAGCTATAACATTCCTTGCTCTCAATGTTTCATTTATTATCTCAACACCACGTAAGAGAATAGCCTTCATTTTAGCCAACAACCTTGCATTTCTGCAGTTCAACAGCGCGGTCTACTGAACGACATTTTTTTTTATTTTGCATTTTTCTACCATTTTACGCATTGTAACCTATGTGTTTCTCAATTTCTTTTTGTGTTATGAAATGTTCTATTCGTGCAACACAGCTTCTGTGCATACACTGTGTGTAGGTCCGTCTCTTCTGACACTTTCCCAAGTTCTTGCACCAACGTGGCTCTGTACGTCGCGTTGATTCTACCAATTTTAATCATTTTTCTAAGTGGCATTGTCGTTACTATGTGAACCGAACGTATAGCGTCACTGTGGTGTGTGATCGTATGTAATTTGTTCATGTGTTATCACTAGGTGCTTGTACTGATGCTAGATACAAGTATAAAGACGACGTCAAACGGGGTTTGTAGCGCGTTCGTGTTTGTGTGTGTGTGTGTGTGTGTGTGTGTGTGTGTGTGTGTGTGTGTGTGTGTAGGCAAGTTGTTAAGTCTGAGCTGAATATGATCAACTTGCTCTGTGACAAGAAAAAATAGTAGAACAAGCTTTTGGAATGTTGTGTCCAACCAAATGTCTTACTGCAGCATACGTATTGTATATTCTCCAACTTAGCTTGTCTCATTGGGTTTGCACGCGTTTCGTACACATGCCACAGATGTGACCAGAAAATATTTCGTTACTCGTGGCATGTCCACTCCTATTTATGCTGTCTTGATAATTCTGTTGTCGTGTATAGTTTCTGCTACAATTAGTATATTTCTGGTCTAGTTCTGTACTCGCTCCTATAGAAGTTTGACAATAGCAAGCAGCCTCATACAGACGGTGAGTCACAGCTCCTTCATGATGCATATTTTTATGATCCAGCTAAGTGCTAGTAGTTACGACTCTAGCCGAGAGGTGTGACTATCATTCAGGCAATGGGACCTTAAGCAGTCAAAATCTGCTGACATTCTGTTTTCTATTAATTATTGCAAAATGGATGTGTTTGATGGTTGGAGTTACTGAAGGGATAAACGTGATGTAACGTGATGTGTGAATATCTGCATTTATATTAAATGGATGCATGATAGCATGGGGATCTGTATGTGCACAGTGTGAGTGCGTCATGTAAACCAGGGGAAAAATGTAATGTGTAAATCGCCAGTTAAGGAAACTGGGGAACTGAAACGCTCTGATAATTCAGTTATGTAAAGAGGATATCTTATTCTCTTTGTGAGTTTTCTGTAAATGTTAATGTTGTGATGGATGACAAGCAAAAATTTGAAGCACGAGCATTCGTGGGCATTTTATAGGCTAGCTTATTGCTCTGTGATTCGGAGCTCAGACATCATGACGATCGGACATGTTTATATAAGGTATGAAAAGGCGTTGAACTATTGCGGGATTATGGTCTTAGAAAGATCGTGGAGTAATGTAAAGTGTTAATGGGCAAACGATGTAAAACCATTGTGCCAACTGCGGATTTTTTGGGTGAACCGTGACCTTTTTGAATAACGCAAATCCGCTTGGGATATAGCACAAGTTATGACCAAGAACTTACTTTTCAAAGTGAGCAATTTGTGGAATACTGAGCGAATAGGTATTCTATTTCACACACAGTTCACATACTATTTTTTCTGGTGATAGATTAGAGTGTACACCACAAGCTGGCTGTCGAGACTGACTCTGATTACCCGTGAATGTCGTAATGGTAAATTTAAACTAGGTCGAATTTGGCAGCGAATTTGTATATAGGAATTTTCGTCGAATGACTTCCTTTCGAACAACAGCTACTGGCACTTGACCAGTGGCGGATACAGAAAAACCTTAAGGAGGGGGCGCTAAAGACTTGACTACCTTTACTTTTACCGTAATAAAAAATAATCAAGACATATGCAATGTTTAAGAAAGTTTTATATTTAAACTGATTATACACATATACAAGACAATACGATCTTATGATATAAAAAAGTTATAATTGTGGTTCTATTCCTTGAATGATGAATTCTATTCGCTTGTTCTTCCTGGCAAATTGGTTAGTTACATCATCAATAGGACAATCAATGTCCGGGTGAGTGATCAACAGAGCTAAGCCATTAAGTCGATCCTCCTTCATTGTCGACCTCAGCCATATCTTTGTACGCTGCACTGTTGAAAAACCTCCTTCTACTAGAGATTCAGGTAGAGAAGCAAATATTTTGTACAGCGTGTGCAAAGTACGATAGTCACATCGGGGACAAACAGACAACGCTTGCATGACAGAATCACGATCGCTAAGAGCTCTTATGCTCGTTTGCTTGTATTGAAGAATCTCTCCCATTAGTCTCTTTTAACCTCAAAGAATGCTTCTTCTTCAAAGAACGGTAATTCAGTTAAGCACTGATTTAATTTATGTGCCAGATAATTACCGTTTTTCGGAATCTTCTTAGAAGTCTTATTACTGGAGACAGACGTAATACACGCGCAAAAAAAATTTGAGACTCGGCGCGCTGGCTGATGGGAGCGACCGTAAAGGCATTTCCCATTTACAGAAGCTCCAGTCAGCCACTGTGCCGAGGGTCAACTTTGTTTGCGCGAGTAATATCCATAGTTTCCTCGTATTACGAGTTAGGTATGGGAAACTATTGTTACATTATCAGTAAAAATTGTCTTACGAGTCTCGTAACAATATTTTTTACTGAGAAATTACTATGAATTACTATTATTAATACTTCACGATCAGATGATCACTCTCACTCTTGACTAATCTTCACACTTGCACCTGCTACAACCAGGACTTTTTATTTATTCATTCTTTAGTCTTAATATTTCTGCTTCTGAATGTAAACTGGCTTCCTATTTGGTGAATATTCCGTATTTATAACGCTACGTATCGAAGGTTCTCTGTACAAGTAAACAGTAGAATACTTGCGACTTTTCTCGAAAAATGACAGACAGAATAACGTATCGAGATCACTAGAATTCCCGCGACTTTTCTCGTAGGTATGTGTTAGCTATCTATGTGCCAGACAGAAAAGTATAAAATAGGATGACCCGGACGCGCATGCTCCATAGGGAAGTGCATCTACTCGATAACTCGATTCAGTTGACTCGATTGACGAAAGAAACGAACGAATAGCGTGCGAACTGACTGACGGGGGTGGCAATGAGGACGGTACTGCAAGGAAGGGGAGGGGGGGGGGGGAGGGCACGCGCACCTCCATATGCACCTGCACCTGTACCTGCACCTGAGACCAGAAGACATTGTTTTGATGCAACCTTTAGATATGTTAGTGTAATTGCTCTTGCTACAACTTTTCCAGTCGAGGAACACTGAACGCTAACAGGATGGGCGCGTAGTGCAAAAGATATCACCAAAAGGTGAATGGACACTATTTACGAAGACGAAAAGGGATGTGCTACCTCATATTGTGCATATAACTTTTTTTGCTAACTTTCCATTCCTTTCTCTGAAGGAGAAGGGTAGGCGACTGAGAGCTTGTGGGTCTTTATGGCGTCTGTTATGAATTGATTTCTCTTTATTTGTTTTTTGTTAACATAACTTATTTGGAGTTGACAACAGTTTCTTTTCAAAAATTATGTATTAAAAATATAAATTTTTACGTGACGAAGATATTAAATAATGTAAAAGTTATGAAAACGTTCATTCAGTGGTGAGTGGTAAGATCAAAGAAAACAAATATTAACTTACATATATAAGAAAGATACGAAACTTCTCATTACACAAAACTGAAACAGAGGAATCCAACTTTAGTTCGAACATTGAGGTATGTGATATACTCTTATATTAATTTTAACATGAGTCAGTGGTAAACAGGGCGTTTTAAAATTCATGTTATACACTTCTAGAGGATGTAGACGAAACTTAGTTGATCAATATTCACATAGGAACCCATGTCTATCAATGTCGTTCAAAGACGCTGCAGAGCGTTAAAGTTACAGGAGCTGGTGCCTGTAAATGTATATGACTCCAGGATGATGTTACAGACTTTCTAGGATGATGGAAAATGATACATATATCAACTTTGGGTAAGGGCCACTGCACTGTAGACGAACGAGTCGAAAGTTGCAAACGAAAACTGTTCTGATACCTCTCACAGTGGAATACACATACTGGTACTGTTGTTGCTAAGATTGTGGGGTAGCCAATTTTCGGCGGTGACAGTATGGACCAAGACAAGGAAAAAGCGTCTAGCAAACACGGCTCTAAAATGCATACTTGGGGAGCTATGAGCACTTGTTCATCTTCGATACTGTGAAACAATTCTCCTCTATTGAACAAGCACTCATAGCTCTCAAGGTACGGGTTTTAGAGCACACTTTTACTAGACATTTTTTCTATCTGTGGTTCATACTACCAGATCTGAAAGTTGCCTACCCTACAGTCTTAACAGCAACAACAATATGGGATTGCGGGTCCACCTTGATGCAAAACACTTATTTATTTATTTCATAGCTAGTTTCAGCTACAGATATCGCCATCATTCGTGGGTTCTTTGATTCTAAAAATATACGGAATTATCATATTTATAAAAGATTGTAGAACATTATTACATGTATTGTGGAAACAGTTTTGGTATCCACCGCAAACTCAATTGTATAACGCTGACATACATAAGTTCACGTTTTTGTATTTGTTTACTAACAGCCACTCACATAGCTGCAGATGACATTTGCAGAATGAGTATCAGTAACATGAACCCATCCATATAATACCAATAAAGTTTCAGAATTTAGAAGCAATGGCAGGAGCTATACACTAATTCAAATGAGATTGAAAAAAATTAGCATATGCATGTTTAACAGTGGCTTAGTAGAGGTTCTGAACAGAAGTGGGCGTAGCAAACAGTGCAGTACAGATAAACTGTTAGCTGGTTTTAGAGAAAAGGGCGAGGAACCTTATAAACAGGAAAGTGTGTACTATGAAACAGATCAGGATTCATATCAAGTAGTTAAAAATTCGCTGCATTTCCTAGTAATTTTCTTAATTTACTTTACGACCGGTTTCGAAGCTTAAAGCTTCATCTTCTGGCACCACCAACCACTACGCCCGCCTAGATAGCACAACACAGAAGTAACTAATGCAGACGGCTCAAAAGCAGCTGCCTGTGGCGGCGGAAGTGACTGTCTCTTGAAGATGAAGTTTAAGAATCGAAACCGGTCGTGGAATAGATTAAGAAAACTACTAGTAACTGAAGCTGATTTTATTCTATAAATATATTTCTCAATTGTTGATGTTCAAGTGATCAAATATTTCCTTCAGGGAGAATGGTAGAGCACAAGGAACGAAGGACTGCAGGATCTAGATGAATGACATAAGTATGAAGTGTTGAAGGCAGTTGAGGAGGATTTATTTGTAAAAGGGGATGTGCAGACAGAGCAGAACCGCAATGTGGGTCATTCAGTTACTGGAAGTGTGAAGAAGGATAGTGAGGAGAGTGTATTTGATTAGAGAAGGTAGATTTGTTGAAGTGTTTTGTCATTAGTGGTCAAGTATACTAGTGCCTAGAACGTGATTAGTGAGCGCAATAATCCTACAAATGTGTGTGTGTATAATCTGTAGGCACAGAGAAGGTTTTGAAAGAGCGAACATTTTACACTTTTTACTGGAAGAATATGAAGTCAATTATAATGGGGAAAAGACAGAACACCCAGTAATTGGTTTGATAGTACAGGATGAAGAGGTGCCATGTTTAGCTGACAGAGCAGTGATCATTGTACTGTTAGTCACAAGTGGTTACATTCTTTACTTGATAAGGAAGCCTTAGTAACAATGCCTGTTATGGGTATTCAAATAATTGCTGTAGCTACAGTGAACATAAATAAACCTGTTACACACGAAGTAATGCTGTCTATTAAAATAAATAGTATCCAGTTGTGTCACAGCTTTCTTATAATTACAGTACTGACGTGTTGATGGGCGTAGACTTTTTCAGTAAATACAATAAGATGAGGCATTTTAATGAGGATTCTGTGATGCTGTAAAGAAATGGGAGAAAAGTTACTGCACCATTTTACAGGAAAATGAAAATGACTAATGAAGAAAGGGAGAATATTCCTGTAAGATGCTGTAGGGAAATTGAGGGGCAATATTCCTACAAGATGCTGTAAAAAAATTGAGAATTTGGAAGAATACAACAAACATGATGAAAATCTCAGATGTCACTCTACTCTCTACAATACTAGGTGACTGACGATCCCCTCACAGTCGAGTTATTGGCAATATTACTTAATTTTACTTTCATATTGTAAGTCTTCCTATTTTGACATTCTGAACTATATCGATCACCTTTAACCTTCTTCACTAGTGGGAGCTGAAAGGAGTATCAGGATACTTCTTTGTACAGAAATCTAGGTGTTGATACCAATATGTAAACACAGAGATGCAGGAAGTAGTAATGGATTTTGAAATGTACAAATAAGGGATGTAGTTCATGAAAAAATGATGGATTAAGGTAGCTGATCACAGAAGAGTGTGTTGTTGCTATAAAAAGTAGGTAGCTGATTCTGGAGTTGTGACACAAAGAGTGCCAAATGCTTTGGGGTAAGTATTTCGAAACTAGTGGCTAATCAGTATGTGGAAATTTTTTTAATTTAATTTGATTTAAGAATTACATTATCAATGGGCATAAGGTGTAATGGAGGAGTAGAAGGTGACCACATTTGAGATAGTAAAAAGAATTTTGAGAAAAAAATATAATGATGCAGGAAGAAAGGGATTTGTTTCATAGTGAGAGAAGATTTATATTACAGAAACAGATAGTGATATAAAGGTTTTAGTGGGAAAGCGGAACAGGTATCCGAATGTTGACGGGGCTAACTTAAAAATATGAGAGAATACGATGATAGAGAGCTATCAAAGGAGTTTTATCAAATAATTTTATGATTTTCGGTGTAATTTAATTTTGTATTGGGTCAAAGCTCTATTATGAAGGTTTTGAGAGGAATTGTAGCTTGCTTACAATACATCTTACTGTATATACACACTTTGAAGAAGAAACCTGTAAGAAAAGGTATCTATGTTATTTTGTATATGTTGTATAAGAATAATTTGTGCTACATTTAAGTCCCCCCATGAACCATGGACCTTGCCGTTGGTGGAGAGGCTTGCGTGCCTCAGCGATACAGATAGCCGTACCGTAGGTGCAACCACAACGGAGGAGTTTCAGGGAGAGCATAAGGGAACAATTGTCAGGAATGGGGGAAAGAAATAAAGTAGAAGAAGAATGGGTAGCTTTGAGGGATGACGTAGTGAAGGCAGCAGAGGATCAAGTAGGTAAAAAGACGAGGGCTAGTAGAAATCCTTGGGTAACAGAAGAAATATTGAGTTTAATTGATGAAAGGAGAAAATATAAAAATGCAGTAAATGAGACAGGCAACAAGAAATACAAACGTCTCAAAAATGAGATCGACAGGAAGTGCAATATGGCTAAGCAGGGATGGCTAGCGGACAAATGTAAGGATGTAGAGGCTTATCTCACTAGTGGTAAGATAGATACTGCCTACAGGAAAATTAAAGAGACCTTTGGAGAAAAGAGAGCCACTTTTATGAATATCAAGAGCTTTGATGGAAACCCAGTTCTAAGCAAAGAAGGGAAAGCAGAAAGGTGGAATGAGTATATAGAGGGTCTATACAAGGGCGATGTACTTGAGGACAATATTATAGAAATGGAAGAGGATGTAGATGAAGATGAACTGGGAGATATGATACTGCGTGAAGAGTTTGGCAGAGCACTGAAAGATCTGAATCGAAACAAGGCCCCGGGAGTAGACAACATTCCATTAGAACTACTGACGGCCCTGGGAGAGCCAGTCCTAACAAAACTCTACCATCTGGTGAGCAAGATGTATGAGACAGGTGAAATACCCTCAGACTTCAAGAAGAATATAATAATTCCAATCCCAAAGAAAGCAGGTGTTGACAGAAGTGAAAATTACCGAACTATCAGTTTAATAAGTCACAGCTGCAAAATACTAACACGAATTCTTTACAGACGAATGGAAAAACTGGTAGAAGCCTACCTCGGGGAAGATGAGTTCGGATTCCGTAGAAATGTTGGAACACGTGAGGCAATACTGACCTTACGACTTATCTTAGAAGAAAGATTAAGGAAACATTTGTAGACTTAGAGAAAGCTTTTGACAATGTTGACTGGTATACTCTCCTTCAAATTCTAAAGGTGGCAGGGGTAAAATACAGGAAGGGAAACGCTATTTACAATTTGTACAGAAACCAGATGGCAGTTACAAGAGTCGAGGGGCATGAAAGGGAAGCAGCGGTTGGGAAGGGAGTGAGACAGGGTTGTAGCCTCTCCCCAATATTATTCAATCTGTATATTGAGCAAGCAGTAAAGGAAACAAAAGAAAAATTCGGAGTAGGTATTCAAATCCATGGAGAAGAAATAAAAACTTTGAGGTTCGCCGATGACATTGTAATTCTGTCAGAGACAGCAAAGGACCTGGAAGAGCAGTTGAACGGAATGGACAGTGTCTTGAAAGGAGGATATAGGATGAACATCAACAAAAGCAAAACGAGGATAATGGAATGTAGTCGAATTAAGTCGGGTCATGCTGAGGCAATTAGATTAGGAAATGAGACACTTAAAGTTGTAAAGGAATTTTGCTATTTGGGGAGCAAAATAACTGATGATGGTCGAAGTAGAGAGGATATAAAATGTAGACTAGCAATGGCAAGGAAAGCGTTTCTGAAGAAGAGAAATTTGTTAACATCGAGTATACAGGGTGAGTCACCTAACATTACCGCTGGATATATTTCGTAAACCACATCAAATACCGACGAATCGATTCCACAGACCGAACGTGAGGAGAGGGGATAGTGTAATTGGTTAATACAAACCATAAAAAATGCACGGAAGTATGTTTTTTAACACAAACCTACGTTTTTTAAAATGGAACCCCGTTAGTTTTGTCAGCACATCTGAACATATAAACAAATACGTAATCAGTGCCGTTTGTTGCATTGTAGAATGTTAATTACATCCGGAGATATTGTAACCTAAAGTTGACGCTTGAGTACCACTCCTCCGCTGTTCGACCGTGTGTATCGGAAAGCACCGAATTACGTAGGCATCCAAAGGAAGCGGTGGTGGACCTTAGGTACTCCTAAAGAAGAGACTGGAACAGCACATTACGTCCACATGCTGACACCTTTTTTATTGGTCTTTTTCACTGACGCACATGTACATTACCATGAGGGGTGAGGTACACGTACACACGTGGTTTCCGTTTTCAATTACGGAATGGAATAGAGTGTGTCCCGACATGTCAGGCCAATAGATGTTCAATGTGGTGCCCATCATTAGTTGCACACAATTGCAATCTCTGGCGTAATGAATGTCGTACACGCCGCAGTACATTTGGTGTAATGTCGCCGCAGGCTGCCAGAATACGTTGTTTCATATCCTCTGGAGTTGTAGGCACATCACGGTACACATTCTCCTTTAACGTGCGCCACAGAATGAAGTCCAGAGGTGTAAGATCAGGAGAACGGGCTGGCCAATTTATGCGTCCTCCACGTCCTATGAAGCGCCCATTGAACATCCTGTCAAGGGTCAGCCTAGTGCTAATTGCGGAATGTGCAGGTGCACCATCATGCTGATACCACATACGTCGACGCGTTTCCAGTGGGACATTTTCGAGCAGCGTTGGCAGATCATTCTGTAGAAACTCAATGTATGTTGCAGCTGTTTCGGTCCTGCAATGAAGTGAGGACCAATGAGGTGATAGCCACTGATTCCGCACCATACATTTACAGTCCACGGTCGCTGTCGCTCTACCTGTCTGAGCCAGCGAGGATTGTCCACGGACCAGTAATGCATGTTCCGTAGATTCACTGCCCCGTGGTTTGTGAAACCCGCTTCATCGGTAAACAGACAGAACTGCAACGCATTCTCTGTTAACGCCCATTGACAGAATTGCACTCGATGATTAAAGTCATCACCATGTAATTGCTGATGTAGCGACACATGAAACGGGTGGAAGCGGTGACGATGCAGTATGCGCATGACACTACTTTGACTCAGTCCACCGGCTCTCGCAATATCCCGTGTACTCATGTGTGGGTTCATGGCAACAGCAGCTAACACACCAACGTGGCGGGCCTGTTACGGACCCGTTTGCGTGCTACGACCATACCTGTTGCATACAGTTGGCGGTAGATGTTTTGCAATGTGCGGCACGTTGGATGCTCTCTGTCCGGGTACCGTTCTGCATACACCTTGCAGGTTTCAGCTGCATTTCGTCGACACTCGCCATAGATGAGTATCATCTCCGCCTTTTCAGAGTTCGAATACACCATGGTCACAGTTCCTACAACACTACACTATCACAGACGTCTGGTAAAACGGTGTACTACAGTTGGTCTGCGTGCGAAGACGAATGCAGAATAACAATAGCAGCAAGCGCTACATGCGGACACTGCGACAGCTAGACCAAACCACAACAGTGCACTACAGCAACACTCGTAAACACGGTCGTCATCGTAAACATGTCCCTGCAGATGCTGCTCGCCGACCGTGGCCCGTGTTTGTTACCACAAGCAACTGAATGTCGGAGGTTTCAAACGTCAACTTTAGGTTACAATATTTCCGGATGTAATTAACATTTTACAATGCAACAAACTGCACTGATTACGTATTTGTTTATATGTTCAGATGTGCTAACAAAACTAACGTGGTTCCATTAAAAAAAACGTAGGTTTGTGTTAAAAAACATACTTCTGTGCATTTTTTTATGGTTTGTATTAAACAATTACACTAGCCCCTCTCCTCACGTTCGGTCTGTGGAATCGGTTCGTCAGTATTTGATGTGGTTTACGAAATATATCCAGCGATAACGTTAGGTGACTCACCCTGTAGATTTAAGTGTCAGGAAGTCGTTTCTGAAAGTATTTGTATGGAGTGTAGCCATGTATGGAAGTGAAATATGGTCGATAAATAGTTTGGACAAGAAGAGAATAGAAGCTTTCGAAATGTGGTGCTACAGAAGAATGCTGAGGATTAGATGGGTAAATCACATAACTAATGAGGAGGTATTGAATAGAATTGGGGAGAAGAGGGGTTTGTGGCACAACTTGATAAGAAGAAGGGACCGGTTGGTAGGACATGTTCTGAGGCATCAGGGGATCACAAATTTAGCATTGGAGGGCAGCGTGGAGGGTAAAAGTCGTAGAGGGAGGCCAAGAGATGAATACACTATGCAGATTCAGAAGGATGTAGGTTGCGGTAAGTACTGGGAGATGAAGAAGCTTGCACAGGATAGAGTAGCATGGAGAGCTGCATCAAACCAGTCTCAGGACTGAAGACCACAACAACAACAACAACACATTTAGGTATTTGGAAATTTTTGAAAACTAGCATAAACTAAATAATCTGAATTAATCAAATAGGTGTAAAAGGTTTTTGTATTAGCAACCTAAATTTTTGCCAAAGTTACTGACTTTTCTCACTTTGAGAAGAAGAGTGCTTTCAAGTAACTTCAGTTTTACACTATTTGAGAGCATCAGTTAGAGAAAATTCCATGTTTATTTGCTTTCTTTGATAGGAATGTGTAAATGCAATTAATAATGTAAAGAAAAAGAGAAATTTTAAACAAAGAATATGCACTAATACTTATTATCCAGGAAGATACTGTGTAAATGAGTGACTATAGACGAAACTATGCTTGCACGAAAAACTGACTTGTAAGTGAGGCTTGGAATATATTTGAAGTGAAGGTGAAATGTTACGCATGACACAAAACTAAGATGTCGTATGAGTGCTAGAAAAAAATGATTTGTAGGGTAAAAGTGCATAAAGAAAAGGGCTACTATAAGATAGGATTGTATTTATGATTATTACGCAAGTGTGTAATAAAGCAAAGTGGGTAGAAAAATTTGATGTGAAGTGATTAAAATTCAGGAGAGACAGGCCAGAGCATATAAATAAAAATTGTAAATACAGTGCTTAAATAAAATGTTTTAAATAATTTTCAATGAAAGAAAATGTGCATACTTCTTAAATTTTGTAAAGAATTTTTTGGAAAAATACGATAGACTATGTTAGTATTACAAATGCCAATTCAAAAATAAGCATTATGTAATTCAGTTATATTAGGAATGTTTTGTTTTGGAAAGTTGGTAGAGTTTCGAGATAATAAGTCGATATGTGATATAACTTTTAAAAACTCGTTAAAACTTTTTTTTGCAGTTGTAGGAAGTGCATATCATAACACCATACTTTATACAGGCGATAAATTACAGCTCATTCATGACAGATGTGCGCTCTTGTGATCCAGCTAAGTGCTAATAGCTCTCTAGCCGAGAGGTGTCACAATCATGCAGGCAGTGGATCCTTCATTCTCGTAAATGATTTTTATCTGCGGATGTTATGCTCTCAGTTAATTACTGCTAATTTAGTGTGTTTGCCGAGTGGATGAAGGGATAGTTATGATGTGATGTGATATGTGAATATCTACAATTCTATTAAGTAAGTATGTGTGTGCATCCGAATTTGTTCCTGGATAACGAATCATATTCACCAGTAAAATATGTAACGTATAATTCGTGTCTATACTACTGGGGCAATGAGAAAAACATTCCGAAAATTCAACTGTGTAAAAATAGGTTTATTTTGCAATTTGTGGCTTTTCTGAAATTGTTTATTCAATGAATAATTTAAAAGATACTAGTGTTGTGGTTGGTGCAAATTGAAATACACGGGATAACGAAGTTTAGAACTACAATCTGTTTAGCTATGAATATCTCTGCCTATCAGAAGTGGCAGCATCCGTGCACAGTTTTTCAGTTAGAGAATTGCTCTGTCAAGTCTAAAAGAATTCGGAGCTCAGACATTTAGACGATTGGGCGTGTTTACATTGAACTCTGAAAGATGGTTTACTATTGTGTTGCGGAATTATTGTCTTAGAAAGTTCCTGAAGTGCCACAAACTGTTAATGGGTGAACGACAACAACAAATGTGCAATTTTTTTTTTTTTTTTTTTTTTTAGTTCTGAAAAACATAAATTCGCGTGGCGTATCTTACAAGGTTTGACCGAGGGCTAATGGTTCCAAGTGACCGATTTGTGGGATACTGAGAGAGCATTCTATTTCATAGACAATGCAATCCATACGTTTCCCACTGTAGGAATAGGGTGTAGAACATAAGGTGACAAGCTGACTGTTGAGAGTAGCTGTGACAACATGTGGATATCGTATTGTTAATTACAGAGTAGAGCAGATTTGGCATTTAACTTGCATAAAAAATATGTCAGTACGAGTACAGCGGAATCTTCATTCGACGACTTCCTTTCATTCAATGGGTAGTGAAACGTGAGGCTAAAAGACATTTGATGCACCCATTACATACGCTAGTGCGACTGCTTCTGCCACAGGTTCTGCTGTCTAGGAGCACTGATCGATAACAGGATGGCCATATGTTGCAAAAGACATCACCGGAAGCCGAACGGACAAGGACAATTTTTTTGTAGGCGACAACGGAACATACTGCCGCATATTATCCTGATCCGCATCTGTTACCTGTCATAACACTTCGTTTCTATGACGTCTTGAGTGCTGATACACTTTGGTTCAAAAAATGGTTCAAAAGGCTCTGAGCACTACGGGACTTAACATGTGAGGTCATTAGTCCCCTAGAACTTAGAACAGCTTAAACCTAACTAACCTATCACACACATCCATGCCCGAGGCAGGATTCGAACCTGCGACCGTAGCGGTCACGCGGTTCCAGACTGAAGCGATGCACGTTGTATTCGTTACACTTTTAACTGTTCTCAATTTGAGTGTAAGTCTTTCTTCAAGTTTTCCTTACCTAGATATGGACATCTTTCTGTTCCTTCCTTTCCTTTCTTCGTTGTCACTTCCAGACACTCAACTCCTGCTTTCTGTTACCCATTTTATTACTATCTCATTATCGTCCTTGTCTACACGGTCAGTCCCATTTTCGCGTTGTGTGTCTGTGGAGACTTACCTCTTCTGAATCTGATCTTCAGATTGGACCAGAAATTTTTGGTTCAGCCTGCATTCTGTTTTCTTGTCGAAGGCATGTTTCGTTTCTTACAAGGATAATAGAACGTTGATGGTCCGTTTGATCGAGGGAATCCGGTGTTATGATTTTCTTCCTAGGCAGTATTTCGTTTTATTCAAGTACTGACCTGAAAGTATTCTGGTTGTTATTATTATCTAGCTCCTTTGATGCCATGATCATGTTACTTAATGGTTCAGAATCCTTATTCTGTTCTTTCAATTTACCGCTCCAGGAACACTTGGTACGTCACACACTCTTTACCCCGTTAGTTGTGTGGTTTGTTTCTGTTTGCACGTGGAATAGATTTTGCTGCTCGCTTGTCATTTTGCAGTCCCTTCTGTCAGATGCTCTGATTCGCCACAATGGGAACAAAGTGGTTTGTTTTTTTACTAACCTTTTTTGCAGTCCCTTCTGTCAGATGCTCTGATTCGCCACAATGGGAACAAAGTGGTTTGTTTTTTTACTAACCTTTTCAATGTGCCTATAGCCGTTGCAGTTATGACGTCTGAGTACTGCAAAAGAATCCTTCATAGTGGTTATCGAAGCTCGATGTATATTCTTTACTGTGAAAGTAAATGTGCACTTATTTTTGGAGCTCGCTTCACCACCTAATGTACTACTGTTAGCTATCTTCTGTCACGAATGTTTTAAATCTAACTTCTATTTCTTCAAGGACTGGTGCTTACCTGCAGTTTTCTTCAAGTCAGGTTCGTATATCAGTTAAATTAGTTTACTTTGTGGCAAAGATACTAGAACATTATAAACTATCACTACCTGTGTTTCGCGGAATGTCGAATCATCTGACCACGTGCGGCAAACCGACTTACAGACTGATCTAGCCAGTCGTCATTTGGAAAGAATAGACAGAACCCAGTGGAAAGTCGAAGCTGTTAGTCAGTCCGTGATACATTGTAGCTGCTGGGATCCGATGTTACCAGTTGGTGTTCAGCTCCGACTCGTCACATTTCTACATAGATCAAAGCTGTTCAAAATCCATTGTGAAGTACATGGCATAGAGTAATTCCCATTGTGCAAGTTACTGGGGTTTCTTTCCATTCCGCTTACACGTGGATGGCGGGAAGAACGATTGTTAAAACTCCTCTGTGCGCGCTATAATGAGCTGTGATCTTGTCTTCGAGATCCCCACGAGAGTAATGTGTACAGCGTTGTACTGGTTCAGTGTTCTTAGATTACTTCCTTAAAGCTGATTCTTTGAACTTCGTAAGTAGGCTTTCACGGGATAGTTTGCATCTATCTTCAAGCGTCCGCCAGTTCAGTTTCTTAAGTATCTCCTTCACGCTCTGACATTGCTCAAAGAAATATGTGAGCACTTGTGCTGCCCTTTTCTGTATAATTACAGTATTCCCAGTATGTTCTGTTTGATACAGGTTTCTCACACTTCGTGAACGTTTTAAGATGGATTGCACTAGTGTCTTTAAGCAATGGATGGCCCTTGTACACTGAGTGCATTTCCCAAGTTTCCTAACTATGAACTGCTTTATCTACAATCCAGCCTTTGCGACTGTTCGATTTCATATCCCTAGAAACTATTACACCCAGGTATCTATATGAGTTGACACATTCAAATTGTCGCTAACTGATTTGTAGTCATAGAATACTATGGTTTTCCGTTTTGTGATGTGCGCAGTTATACATCTCTTAACATTTAACGAAAGTTGTCAGTCATTGTATCACTTCGAAATGTTATCAAGATCTGACCGAATTTTTTTGTGACTTCTTTCAGACACTAATCGTTATAAATAAATGCATCATCTGCAAAAAGTCTTAGGAAGTTTTAAATATTGTCTGCAAGATCATTATTATACAACAGGAATATCACGAACAGCAAGACACTCTACATCAGCTCAGCTCTAATAGCCATGACCTGATGGCTAGGGCTCACAGCCTGTCTGCACATGTGAAGGGTGTATTTGTATGTGTACACTATCAGGCAGACGTTGCAGAGTTCACTATCCCACCTGACGTATTCTTAAGTTGAATATCTTTGTCGCTGCAGAAGATGACATTTGATCGTGACTCCGTTTATGAAGTGGGGCAGCAACTGTTAAGTGGGGCTGCAACTGCTCTGACTGTACGGAGATATGGATCTGCGTTCCAGTAAAGAGCTTTAAATTTGATGCAAGGGAAGCTATTTTACTTATTTAGTGCTTTAAGTCTTGAAACAGCAGTGAATATACATACGAACTATTACCCAACATTTCACTCGTGTAAATTCGTATTTAACACTGATGAATAGTAATGTTGATCATAGTTTACAATCATGTAACCATACCAACATTCATTGTAATTATTCTTGGCAATTATAAAAAAATCTCAGAGGTATTAATAAACTTTTACACAATTACTAATCGTGATTTCACAGACATGCGGTCGCACTCTGCAACTGCCAGCACCCAACATTGTCTGTTACAATAACTGAGCATCTATTTCGAATGTTTCTACCAACCATGGCCTATAAAAGAACGCTATATTATATGCCCATGCTTCACTCAGCCAGTAACAATCGAAGACAAGCATCGATCTTGATCAACTCATAATACTATTCACTGACCTTTTGTTATTCCTTTAACTCATAGCATTTAATCATCACGCCTATTATGTTATCTCTAATATATTTGTCTGCTCATAAAACTGTTTTGTATGTCACTTGTACAAACTGTAATACTGTAAACATTTCTCAGTTAGTGTCTTATTGACAGTATGGCAAAAAGAATGTGTTACTGTTTATGGTACGCCCTATTTAACCATATGAACCTTATTTTTGTATATATTCTAGCCTCTTTCATGTTTCTCTGCACCTATTACCGCTTTCATGTTTCTCTGCACCTGTTCAGTTGTGTATTGCCGAATCTGATTACTTATGTCATATGTGCTATTTAAACTACTTTCTTGTGTATTGTCTCCACCTTGGTTTTTAGAAGCAGATAAACTAAGAATACCTGATCATTCTTAAAACGAAAAGAGAATTGATTTGACAAGTGACTAGGGCTCTTATACTCGTCAAGCACATAGTTAGCTTAATGGCAAAGCCCTGGAGGCCTTATTGTTGATTACTGTAATATCCATTTAAGTCTAAAATATTTTACAGCCTTTTGCTTTGATTTAAGGCATTGGTTGCAATATCTTGTGCATTAGGATGAGCAATACAAATTACTTTATAGGGTCCTCCACATATCTTACTGATTTTTTGATCTCTGTAACGTTCTCTGAACATTTGCATCTAGTTTTAAGTAGCACCAAGTAAACTATCCTGAAATTTGCCGGTCTTTTCTCTTTTCGATCTCCTATTTTTATTTTATCTGCTTTATTCTTCAGTCTTTGCAGTGTCAAACACATTTTTCTCGTCGACTGTGAGATCCTAAGTTGGAATAAAAAATAATGTTCCTGTAATTAAGTTAGTTGGTTTCTTATCTATTAACACTTCAGTGGCTAATATCCCTGTAGTTTAATGGGATAACTCATTCTTCAGCTCTTTAAGATCTTTGATATGTCTATACCAACTTAAACACTTTTTAGAGCAACAACTACTGTATAGCATATTCAGTTCTATCACTGTTCTTTGCAAGGACTGGAAGAGGGATGATACTGGGAAACATAAATGGTTATTATTTACAAATCCTCCAACATTTCTTGCAGATTTTGAGGGAACTGTGGTCCATTATCACTTATGATATCTGCTGGTTTACCTACACAAATTACATAGCTTTTTTTCATCTTATTAGCTAACATACCTCTGAGATTTTTCTCAAGGTCTGCAGTTCTACATATTTTGAACAAACAATTAAAACTGCAAATAGATTCATAAACCCCATCGTGATTTTGGCAGTGCGCCATATAAGTTGACTGTAACTTTGCACAAAACTTTCTGAGGAATTGTTGGATAGATTTCTAATTTTGAGTATGCATTTGAGACCTCAGTTTTATAACACTTTTCACAAGCTTCCAACAACTTTCTAACTATCTGCTCTATATTGATAAATATGAAAGTTTCCTGTAGCTTCTCAGTACACTTTACCCCAAAACGTTCATAGTAGGGATGTGTATTTAAAATTAATTAGTCTACCTTATGCTCTGGTCAGCAGACCTTCCATTCATTTGAGTCGGAATCAGTCCTCCAGTACAAGATACCAGTGTGTACTACATATTTTTTCTCAGTTCCACCTGATTTTCGTACAGCCACCTTTGGTGCACCATTTTTAACATTTCATCTGCATTTTCTTCTCTATACTGTACATGTTTTGACTTAGCTTCATGATGTCTTATTCAAACTTAATGCCTTTCATATAGAAAATCATCATCTATAGTGATTTTGTGGCGCTTACAGAAATGTCACTGAAATCTTTTGGTAACCTAGGCAAGGAATCAGCCACGATATTTTCTGAACTTGGTACATATTGTGAAGAAATGCATATGCTGGCGAGATTTGCAGCCTAAAGTTATTGAAATCGTTGAAGTTCTGAGTATTGGCCTAGATGAGGGCATACAGCTGGGCTGATCTTGGTAGCTGCAAGCCACCACTCAAGGCCAGAGCGGTTGTCTTAGCTAATGAGTTAGGAAAATAGAAACTGGATGTAACGAGGGTCAAATTCAGTGATAAGTAGATGGTTAGCTTTGGTAGCACCATGCGGATGAAGTAGCTGGATCCAAAGATGGTGACGTTTGCAATGGGACAGAATATGGCTACTTTGAAATATTTCAAAATTCTGTAGTAGTTTACACTTTCATCATAGTGCAAAACCAATCATATCAGTATACCAATGACACTGAGATGCATTTATTAAGACAATAATAACATGAAATCACAATAATTTCAGAAGTCAAGTAGTCACAGCAAAGAATATTCTTACAAATACCATGAATAATTCATTACTTCTGAGTGCTCCATGCGATCTTAACAAATAAGTTATTGGATGATAGTTTAGGACACTATCATCCTTGAAAATCATGAATTTAACGTATTTTATTTGTTGAGATCCTACATTTTTTATATCTTTTAAATTATGTGAATGTGTCAGATCATCATACTCTCTACATTTAAAAAGCAGATGAATGAGAATAGCTTTCTTTATAATTGTTCCTATTTAATGGTGTAACAGGGGTCTAGGACATTAGTTTATTTCTAATTCACTTAACTAAAAGTTAATTCAACCAGTATTACAAACACTCATAATTTGAAAGTGGTATATTGGCTGTAAGATGCGATACCACAACTGGGTAGAATGCAAAATGACACATCTGTTGAGCAGACAAATTTCATTGTTTTCATGTTTTACGAAATTTTTCTTTATTGTTTCTCACGAATGTGCCTGCACAAAATCCATGTTTTAATTATTATGTTAAAGTTTTACATATAGATCTAGCCATTACCCACAGCTGTACTTGCATCATATATCAGTGATTTTATTGTGTGAGTGATAAGGTCTATGAAAGCTATTGTAATGATCCTAAGGCTGTGCATCTGCGTTAAAGTATGTTTTAGGAATTCTGATGAACTATTCTTGTACCAATACTGGTAGTTTAATCATTACAATTTAAATTAGGTTGCGTTCATGTAGCGGATCATTCAAACAGGTATTCTCTTCTAAATATGTTTGAAAGAACTGCTATTGATGTTTCGAACTTCAAATACGTATCTCCTGAAGTAGTTTTGCGTGATACTCAACTGGTACTGTTTCATAAATGTGCTTATAAACTCGTCACATGTACTTAATAGTAATCTTGTTCTCATTCGTCAGGATAGAGCGTATTCTTCTAATCTACGTATTACACAAACAGTTCATGTTTTATCCTCGAAATGCTCAGGAAATATTTCTTCATATTGTTGTTTGAGTGCTACCAGGTGTATGCTCCCTTTGGTCAAGAAACTATGAAACTTACACACTAGCAAATACCGGTCATCAGACATTACATTATTTTTATTTTGATCTTTTTGTTTTCCTGTTCATACCAAGCACCAAGCCTTTGCTTTACTTCAGATTCAGCTTGAGTGGCACACTGAGTCACTAACTCAAAGTCTGCCCCAGATTTACTGATTTCTTTTTCGCAGTTTCTTTCCGTTCTCAATGTAGTTACTCTGTATTCGTAGCATATGTCCTTTTGACTACTTATACCCTTTTACATAAGTGAAATTAACCATTTGTGTCTTTAAATTTTGTTGCTCATAGGCAATTTCATAGTTGTCATTAACTAATGATAATTGTGAAATTGATCACTCGATTATTGCACAACATTAGATTCTAAACAAATGATTCATGTGCTTCAACTGTTCACTTATTCTCAGATACTTCTTACAAAGGATAAGTTATTAATTCAGGCCTGTTTTCAAACACCTTAACAAAAACAGAGGTTTGTAAGCGAATTCATCTTTTATGATATCAAGTTTCTGTTGTTTTTTCTGAAGCTTCCCTTCAGTGGACTTTTGAATAATTACCGCTCCACTGTTCTACCCTTCTTCAGATTCTATGGCTTTTCTCTCAGATACTCCCCAAAACTGAAGAGCCTGTCATTCTTGAAAATCCATTTTTGGACTTAACTCACTAACAAACCTTATGATCAGTAAGATTTACTACCGTGCATCCGATTGTCATTTCACCCTCACTGTCAAGAGCAACAGTGTCTGCGAATAAAATGTCGTCATACTCTCACTTCTGACCCACTGTCATGTCCATTGAAACGTACCTGAGCCATATCATCCATTGCATCTGAAATTTCTTGCATCGATGCTGAACTCTGACAAAGGTTATCATCGACATACCTCCCATCAGAAGAGTAATGCGCTTCACTGCTCTAAGTGCGACAACCTTTTCTCTTTCGACATTCATGGATGCAAAAGTTACAAATACTTATAACTATGATTTGCTACTCACTGTTTGCTACTCTAAGGGCACAGATTGCTCTGTGCTACCTATGGGTCATGAAGCTCTTAACAGAGATTCTCAAGAGTTGAGGACGTTCCCCACTCGCCTAGTGTGATGATTTTCGCTTTCATTCCAGCTGTTCTGCGTGGTGAGGGCTAGTATGAAGGTTGTCTGCCTGTTGTGAAGCGAAGACTGCACCGAGCTGTCAGCCTCCTGCCTCATGACACTACATGTCACAACTGTCTTGATACCACGCATTGCATCATAGCCGAACTCCTGAATTCTCCTTTTCTTGATATCAGTTTTTTGAATTGCATCCCACATCACAAACCTAAGCATTGAACATGCTTTACGTAGATTCCGAAACATCGACTGATACTGAAGTATTGTGTAATTTTAAACCACAGCAAAAAGTCACCAAATTCACTACCGTAGATTCTCTAGTAAGGACTCATGATTAACTAGTATTCTTCAGTTCATATAACATATGCGCTTTGCTGCTGTTAGTAGTAAAAGTCACATTTCTTCCTATCAGAGTCATTGTTCAATTGATTACACTCATAAAATTATTGTTATAGCAACTTCTCCATTCAGTTTCAATGCACTCCTTGACTTTCGTAGTTGCACAAAATCATCCCCACAAGGGATGCCACATGCACCACCTAACAGCCATGCTTCAGCTGAAGGTAACACCACCACACTCTGCGCCATACTCGAACCCCAACGTCAGCTCTTGTCGAACTGCAGTCGGAGCTCATCTGTCCAAGTCACTGTCTTCCAGGCCTCTAGGGGATGCCTGAAATTTGATATTGTCATCGCTCTGTAGATACTATGGGTCGGTCTCGGAATACTGAATTCCCTAACGATTTCCGAAATGGAATGTCCTATGTGTGTAGCTCCAACTACCATTCCGCATTCAAAGTGTTTTAATTCCTTTAGTATGGTCATGGAAACCTCTTTACATAAATCATCTGAGCGTAAATGACAGCTCCACCAATGCACTGCCCTTTTACACATCGTGTGAACGATACTACCGCCATCTGTATATGTGCATATCGATATACTATGATTTTTCTCACCTCGGTGTATATTCTTCAGGATGCTAACACAGGTTCATCAACGCCTTGTTTCTCAAATGTTGTAGACAGAGTTCCGCAACTAGTCTGCAAATGCACCTGATTTGGGTCCCAAGGACTATGTGTGAGCAGAGGTTCCGAAGTTCATGAGGAGTGACTGACCACGAGATTTTCCATAGTCAACAACACCCTCTCCAACTCCACAGTCTGTGTTCAGAGATATTATACTGAATAGGCTCTATGTCGTTAACCTGATGGCATGAATGCCAGAATAGTCCACAGAGCGAGGTGGCGCAGTGGTTAGCACACTGGACGCGCATTCAGGAAGACGACGGTTCAATCCCAGATCCTGCTATCCTGATTTAGGTTTTCCGTTATTTCCCTAAATCACTTCAGGCAAATGCTGATGTGGTTCCTGTGACAGGGCACTGCCGACTTCCTTCCCCATCCTTCCCTAATCCGATGAGACGGAAGACCTCGCTGTTCGGTCTCTTCCCCCAAATCAATCCAATCCAGAATAGTCCCCCAATGCTTTTGGTGATGGACCTATAACTAACTTACAGACTACGATAACCTTTTTAAGCGCTAATGATTCTCATTAAAGTAAATCATACAGCACAGAAATTATTAATATTGCATCCTTGGCGAATTTTGTTTTCTGAGCTTTAAGCCATCTTGGACCTAGGCATATTTCTGAGCCTTACGTTTCTTCAATGAATGCTGGAGACATCATTGGAGGGTATAAAGAGACAGATGGCAGTTTCAAACTTAACCAAGTGCAACAAGCTGAACGTTTTATACGTATCCACGCAGTGGCCGGTTCGTGACGTCATTAGACCTCCGCCAACGTTGCGGTCAGCATGCGGCGCCATCGGATCACTGCCTGTAAGGCAGCAAAGTCGTGCTCTATGACCGTGGAGTGATGTGACTCCTCGATCTTAGACTCGATTCACACTGAAATGGCGTGGCGCAGACGTCTGGCGGCGAAATGGCACAGTTGCAAGCCACTTCCATGTGAACAAGTGAAGCGTGGAGGAGACGCGTCGCTTCGTGGGTTGTATCAGTGGCGCAGTGAAACGACACTAGGGGGACATATTGAAGTGACGTTTTGCTGGTTTCATTAACCTGAAGTGTCAAAATCCGAGATGATTTAGTCAGTTTCTCGGTAAAGCTTTTATTTTTCATGCAAAAATTTAAAAACAGTTGTTTTGGGGTTTGCTTGTGTTCTCCACTAAGCAGCCTACCTTATTCGATTTTGAGGAAGCTATTTGGTCAAAAAAGTTGATTTGTTCAAATCCTATAGTCTGACATCACAGATTGAATTCGTTTTATTTTCGTTATTGTCCATGCTTATTATGATACTTCGCAAACAAATAAAGCACTGGGCATATTTTGTGAAATTTGCAGGAATGTAGTCACTGCCCAACTTATGTTCCGTGTACTTTAGGTAATAGATTGCTGCATACGAAATATAGCTATCACATAAATTGTTTTTAGTGGTGGAAAGAGAAGTTCGACTAAACAAGTGATATACATTGATGAGCGAAAACATTCTTACGACTGCCCACCGCGAGACTGGATGCCGCTGGTGACGTTGCGGCCACGTGACGCTCAGTGAAAAGTATGTAAGCGACGACGGTTGGGGGATCACCCTAGCGAAGATATTGTCTGCAAATGGGGAAATCCTATGAGATAAGCGACTTTGTCAACGGGTAGATTATTATTACGCAAAGCCTGTGAAAGTGTACCACGAAAACGGCGAAGCTGGTCGAATGTTCACGTGCTATTGTCGTGAACATCTGCGGAAAGATTCAGAAGGACAGTAAACCTACCACTAGGCGTTAAATGGTTCGATGGCCTCAGATCTTTACAGAAAGTGGGTTTAGGAGGCTTGTCTGCTCTGTAAAGTGTGACAGATGGTGACCTGTGGCATCTCTGCCGAAAGAGCATAATGCTGGTGCACGCACAAGTGTTTCTTAGCACATCGTTCGTCATAAATTGTTGAACATGGAGCTCTACAGCAGATCACCCCTACGTGTTCACATGTTGACCTGACGACATCGACAATTATGATGGTAGTGGGCAGGGAACCATCGGGACACGACCGTCGATCACTGGAAACGTGTCGGCTTTTCGGGTGAATCACATTTTTGGTACGTTGCGCCGCTGGTCACCTCCACAAACGCCGTTATCGAGGCTCGAAACGTTCAGTATTATGCTTTGAGAGACATTCTCTTGCGCTTGCGTGGGACCTATGGTAGTAATCGAAGACCCGCTGACAGCTGCGAACCGCCTAACCACCTGCATCTCTTCATGCTTGATGTCTTCCCCGACAGCAATGTCATCTTTCAGCAGTATAGTCGTCCATGTCTCGGAGCCAGAACCGCGTTACAGTGTTTGAGGAGCATTGTAGTAAACTGTCGTTGATGTCTCGTTGACCAAATTCGGCTGACGTAAATCATATGGAATCTATCTGGGTCACTGTCGGGCGCCAACACCACGTACGCAAAACAGCGGCGCGTTATTCACGCGATTTACATGACCTGTACGTAGACATCTAATGCCACATATCTACACAAAAGTACCAACCAACTGCCAGATCCCTGTTAAGCAGAATCACTGATACAGTTCGTTCAGAAGACGGAGAAAGAAGTAATTAAGCAGATAGTCATAATGTCTTGGATCATTCGTGTAATTTGACGTTTGGCTGCCAAGAGCTACGACACACCATGATCTACATTAGGGCAGCTCATTATGCGAATTTGTGAGTCGTATTTCTCATTCGTATGTGGTTTATGAAATAAAGTTTCAATGTCATTTTAAGTTAACATTGCACAAAGAGACAGTCTGATTTAAAACTAGAGTAGACAGTTGCAGATCCAGTGGCACAGTTAGCTGTATACTTTAAATATCAGTTGTTATTGTACACACTAACAGTTTCATTCACGAAACGTTCAATAACTATTTTTGTTCACATATTGTCGGACAAATGGCGTGTGTTCCAACCAGCAACGAATGTGAAATACAATTTTGTTATTCATAAAACTAAAGTATAATGTGTTTCGGATGTTTCGTGCTTTCGTATTTTATGCTTACCTACTTGAGCTTTCTTGATGCAGGTACTGTATATGGGGTAAACCGCCATTTTGAATTTTTTGGAACAGTTATTACATAATTACTGGCGTTATCTTTGAATAAATAGCACTATTTTTTATTGTGGTGGCCAGACAACTTTAAATCTATGCAGTTCGAATGCTGTGCAGATGAAACTCTGGTTTTCTGTGTTATTACAGAAATAAAAAGTTTATTTCCAGAAAGTACACAAAAACAGCTGAAAACACGTAATGTTTAATGAATTAAAAGCAGCAGCAAAAGATAAAATTTAACAACTCGCTTGTTGCACTTATACCAAACATGTACAGTTAACTTTACATTTTCTGTCCTCAATCAATGGGTTTTTCCAGATGGAAGTGTAAATTCACTATTCATTATGCACTTGCTCACAGTAATCGCCATTTTTAAATTGAGATATACTGCCACATGTCAAGTAACATTTTCTTCTGACACTTTTTACTGACGAAAGCTTATCATACAAGATATGGAAAACTGAAATGTTAGGCCTATCTAGCGGCAGATTTCTTTTCCCAGTACCTCTCGGCTTCTTTGCAATGCTCTGACAAAACCACGGTTGCTGTATGTTATGACTATTTCTTACCCTTAATGTAGCACATTTGTCAGATGAAATATGTAGCCAGACATGCTTATGTATTTTGAATGAGCGTCTGTACAATCCTTGGACTAATGCGCTGAGATCCCTGAAATGCTGTGGTTTCATCTTGCAGACAAGCAATTCGTTGTGCTTGGCTTCGGCAATGAATGGAGTCCCGGAATTAGGGATTTATAGCTGTGAAATACTGATGGAGCATCAGATTTTGGAAAAAGTCCTAATATTTTGGACAGTTCTCAAAAAATCTACAATACTTAGGCTTACATTCAAGTGGCTGCCATATCAGAAGTAGGAGATGTAATCAAAAAATTTCAGTTTCGTTGCTTCTCTCTTAATGCTGGACCTTATATAGTCGCGAAAGAAGCTGTTATCTTATTCGATAGGGTACTTGAAATTAGATTAGAGAGGCTACAGAAATTGCCAAGAGACTGGCCAACATGAATAGAGAGGACTGGTATATGCATCTGGCGTCTTGGCTGCCAACAGTAACAACGCTATGGGAGGACAGCGAACACAGAACAATTCAGAAAGGTGCGTGGGAGACCGCGGTGTCGTGCGTAGACAGAGCGCGACACGCCGCAGCCCACACCTGACGACAAGTAAACAGCGCTAAGTCACATCCCTTTCTAATTCGTCTGTGTACACCAACGGGAAGAAATATCGTAAACAACAGTCAAGTCCGTATTTATCTACCAATGAAAAGGAATAATGTAAAAACCAGTGAAGAACGCGTGACAGCCCTACTCCTATCCACAACTACACTATCAAATTACGTAAACAGCTTCCTATAAAAGATGTAAACTGTCTCTCATTCAGCAGACAGCTCAGCACAAATCCTTGAGGAAGGTCATTTGCAACAGTGGCCGAAACGTTGGACCATTTTATATGCGGTCAACAGCCCAAAAAAATTTTATTGAGATTCGGGATACATCTTCAGTTCTTTCACTGCGTCGAATGTGCCGTATTTTTTCTATTTCTTCGACCACATTGGATGCATCCAGTATCTTATTCACTGCTGAACACGTACGAATGGCAAAAGATTCAGTACATTACTAACTTGGTCTGATGAAGACGACATATTCAGCTGCATTCGTAACACGACTGTCCCGCTCTGACGGCGCCACTTCCGTAGGCGTTGCTGACGTGCAACCCCTCTCCCCCCCCCCCTCCCCCCCGCCCCACCCCACCCAACTGCATCATGTTTCTACCTTGCAGCTTCGCCGCCGGTGGGTAGGTGTGATGACGTCACGACCCGACTATTGCATGGTTTCGTATATACCGGTAAGCTTGTCAACTTTGTTTAAGTTTGAAACTGCTGTCTGAGTCTTTCTAGCCGCTGATGATGTGTCCATCATTAGGAAACGCAGGCAGGGGGGCCACTGGAGTGACGTGGCGAATTGGGTGGCACGTGCCTTTTTCTAGATAGCCATTTCAGTTGGAACAAAAAAATGGAGCAGCACCTACAGGACTGTTGCGATATAACTGAGTGTGTCTGCGTGTAATGCCACATCACTGCCTGATGGAAGCGGAGTTGTCCACTTCCACCACGAGCCATGTCAGTAGTAGTGACAATTCACGAAAGTTTCTGTTGTGGTGGTCTCTGTATCCACGAAAACGAGAGATAACACAGAATTCGATAATCAATTTATTTGTCGGTTGGTGAAATATGCACTTAGTTACGATCACAATGGTACCGAAAGGAGCAACAAAAGCGCTAGAGATAGAGAGTGGAAAAGGATTGCAAGTGAGATATCATTTTTGGTACATCAACAAATTAACTTAATCTTGGAAAAGAAACAAGATGTAGAAATAAACAGAAATATACAATGTGGGTTTCTATGAAACATATCTGCAAATATTTTTACTGATATGCTGGAGGTAATGAAATACCAGGTCCTATCGGCATTTAACTTCATCGTACTTCTGCCAAGATAATGCTCTGCTTGGGCTATGGAAGAAAGAAAGCGATTTCCCCTTGTGGGGTGGCCCGCACTGGCACCGGCGCCGTCACCGGCAGTCAGCCTGCGCGCTATTCGTTTGTTTCTTTCGTTAATCGACTCGACTGAATCGAGTTATCGAGTAGTTGTACTTTCCTATGTAGCACTATCATTTAAAATTCGACATACTTTTGCCCTCACAACTACTGAGACCTGACGGTAATGATCTGGCACATAAATTGAATCAGTGCTTAACTGAACTACCGTTCTTTGAAGAAGAATCACTCTTTGTGATTAAAAAGAGACTAATGGGAGAGATTCTTCAACACAAGCAGACGAGCATAAACGCCCTTAATGATCGAGATTCTGTTATGAAAGCGTTGTCTGTTTGTCCTAGGTCTGACTACCCTACTTTGCACACGCTGCACTAAATATTTGCTTGTCTACTTGCAACTATTGCTGCAGTGGAAAGCAGTTTTTCAATGTTGCGGAGTACAAAGACGTGGCTGAGGTCGACAATGAAGGAGGATCAACTTACTGGCTTAGCTCTGTTGAACACTCACCCTGACATTGATTCTCCTATTGACAATGTAATTACCCAATTTGACAGGAATAATAGGCGCATATAATTCATAATTCAAGGAAGAGTACCACAATTCTAACTTTTTTATATCATAAGATGGTATTGTCTTGTATATGTGTATAATCAGTTTAAATAAAACTTCCTTAAACTTTCCGTGCGGTTAAAGGCGCTGCAGTCTGGAACCGCAATACCGCTACGGTCGCAGGTACGAATCCTGCCTCGGGCATGGATGTTTGTGATGTCCTTAGGTTAATTAGGTTTAACTAGTTCTAAGTTCTAGGGGACTAATGACCTCAGCAGTTGAGTCCCTTAGTGCTCAGAGCCATTTGTACCTTAAACTTTGCATGCGACCTGACTATTTTTTGTTACGGTAAAAATAAGGGTAGCTCAAGATATCTTTAGCGCCCCCTCATTGAGGTTTTCCTGTGTCCGCCACTATTTCTCAGCTCCATAGATGACAGATTATACACCATAATGAATCCGTATAAAGTTATGTAACATGCAGATAGACTGAAGTAACACAGCGATTTTATTCACGCGGCGTCACGTATTCGCCACTCGGGACTTCGACGCTTACGTAGGGCTACCAAAAGAGCCGCAATAATCCACCAAGGCCTGAACAGTGTCGTGAGGCAGGTTAGCTTGCTGTTGCTGAAATAGCGGATTGAGGGGTACGGTGCAAACTGGGAATGGCAGATTTCTACGCTGGCAGTGACACTGGCAGTGGCGCACATGCACAACAAGCGTGCTGGTGCCGTGTATAAGAACTGGACGTTTTTGTGACAGAATGATCTGTGAGGCTCACAGCTCTACCAGGAGGAAGGGACTGCGCCAGGCAAGGTTGCCACATAGTACTGCCAGTGGAAGTCACCAGTTCAAGGCAGGACGACAGTACGGTATCACAGTTTGTTTACAGTGAGTGATTAGAGATGGCGGTGTGAAAAAAATGGAAATTTCATGTCAAGATTTCAGTTGGATGAATTTCTTTTTTAACGATTTCGTAAAGTCCTAGGTCAACAATAATGACTGAAACCGCTTCTTTAATCTTTCAGTAATCAATCACTTTCAGATGAGACGCTTTTACAATCGATTTGGTACTTCCGTTACGGATGAATTTAGGGAAGCTGGATCAAAACGAGTTTTTGTTTCAAGAAATAACTTTTCTACGACCACAGGGGCTGAACAATATCGATATATGACTTGCAGCGAGGTAGAGTGTTCCTTAGGCATATGTATAACCGCAGTACTTTAGATTTTGCAGGATCATTTAGCTGTGAATGAAACCTGACCCTATGGATTCCGCACAGTTTGAAGGAAGGTAGAGAAAAACATATCGTGTCAGTTGGTGTAAAATATGCTCAAAAAATTCCACTGAGGAAATGTGAAATACATACTTAATATCGTAACAGCAGATGAAGCTTGTATATATGCCTACGAACCGGAAACCAAATAGCAATCAACTACTTGAGTGTTGAAGGTAAATGGAAATCTTCGAAAGTGCTTCATTTGGAAATCACGTACCGCACAAAAAAATGATAGTTAGTTTCTTTGATTATGCTGGTCATGTCGTGACCAGTCATAACAACAATTTGTCTGCCGGAAGCCAAACAATGACATCAAGTAAAACAAATGGAAACATCGCATAGTTCTATATCATACAGTGGTAACTACATACAAAGACATCAAACATTTATTTACATGCAGGATAAAAGCATCGAATAAATGTCTCACGCCCGTATATCCCTCGTTTATCGCCCAAAGACTTCATTCTGTTCCTTTGTGTCAAGCAAAAATTTCGTGAACAACGCTTCTCACCAACAGAAGACGCTATCTAACACTTCTTAAGTTACGCTTTTGAGTAAGCAATATCAGAGTGGAATAAATGTGTACCGAATTGTTTCGCACGGTTGCAGAACTGTATAAATTTCAGAGGCAAATATTTTTAGGACTAATAAAAAGATTTGTTCAAAATCTTATCTTTTATTCCTTTCGTAAAAGCTCACAAAGTGACCGTTGTAACTGGTGGCGGACGCAGTGTTAAGTAGAATCGTAATCAATCATTTCCTAAAATGTGTCAAAGTACTGACGTGTAGACTGTTTGCCGATGATGCTGTAGTCTACAGGAAAGTAGTATCATACGAAATTTGTGAACAAATCACCGAGAATTTGCAGAAAATGAATGCGGAGTGTAGTGACTGGCAGTTGTCTCTCAATATTAGTAAGTATAACTTACTGCGTATAACAAATTGAGTCCGCAGCTCGTGGTCGTGCGGTAGCGTTCTCGCTTCCCGCGGCAGGGTTCCCGGGTTCGATTCCCGGCGGGGTCAGGGATATTCTCTGCCTCGTGATGATTGGGTGTTGTGTGATATCCATAGGTTAGTTAGGTTTAAGTAGTTCTAAGTTCTAGAGGACTGATGACCATAGCTGTTAAGTTCCATAGTGCTCAGAGCCATTTGAACCATTTTTTAACAAAGTGAAAATCCTCATTAATGTAAGAGTACAAAATAAATGCCCAGTCTTTGGAAGCGCTAACATCCGTCAAGTATCTGGGTGACTATTCGAAATGGTCTCAAATGGAACGATCAGATTACACAAGTAACCGGTAAGGCGAACTCTAGATTGCGGTTTATTGGTAGAATCCTGAAGCGATGCAGTCCTTCAACAAAGGATATTGCTTACATTACTTTAGTTTGTCCAGTCTTAGAGTATTGTTTGTCTGTATGGGACCCTTACCAGTTGGGTCTGATTCAAGAGCTTGAGAAGATCCAACAAAGAGCGGCAAGATTCGTGACTGGTACATTTAGCAGTCGCGAGAGCGTTACAGATCTCATAGAAAGCTTGAAGTGGGACACACTTGCAGATAGATGACGCGCTAAGCGGAAGCGGCTGCTCACTAACACGTAAATAAACGAGGAGTTTTCAGTAAGTGAGTTCTCAAAACAGTTTGTTTTTATTCCGGATTCCAATGCACCATACTGTTCCCCACTCTTTTGTCTACAAAAGCCTGTTTTTCAACTTAAGCTCCGTTCAATTCGAAGGTCTTACACCACGTTACTGGGGGGCTTGTATGCCCACAAGGTACCACTCTACTGGTCGACGTCGGAACCAACGTCTTGCTGCATCAGCAATCTCCCCATCATCCACTTACGGCTTCTACCGAAGTTCATCCTTCATTGCGAGTAACATATGGATGTAGCAAGGAGTTTTGTGAGCTCCTGTCGGGTGTACAGACTTGTGCGAGGTCTTGCATTGTAATGGAGACGGAAAAGTTCGTTTAGATTTTTGTGGTGACGAACAAGCTGCAGTAGTTCTTCAATTTCCTGAGTTTAGCACAATATGCATCACCGGCTGAGAGTGCGACTTTGGACTTCTTCTTCGCTTCCATGGCTTGCCCTCTTGTTTCCAGTTTCAACTGATTACGCCGTGTTTCACTGCCCTTTACGATGTTCAGCTAAAAATTAACGGGGTCGGGCTTTTATCGTGCAAACAATTCTGTACCGATGGTCCATCGTCTTCTGTAAGGCGGCTAAGCACCCAGCGGGTGTACACCTTGGGGTACCCCAACTGGTGGACGAGTGTGTCAGCACTACCAACCTAACAAAAGAGACGTCGAGTTGTGCAGCGAGGTCTTTGACTGTGATTCGCTGATCACCTCGAATGAAAGTATCCGCATGTTTCAACATTGCAGGAGTCACAGCTATGTGCTGCCGGTTGGCGCGCGAGGTATAGGACAGGTTTGCGTCAACTTGTTGTGATAGTGACAGGCGTATCGCCCAACCACTCACCTTTCTGTTGTTCACTGCCAGGTCTCCGTAGATATTCTGCAAAGGCCAATGAATATTTGTGATGCTCTGGTTTTCCCCCAAAAGAAACACAGCGACAGCTGTCTGCTTGAAACGCACGTCCGTTACATACGCCATTTTGAAGGGTACGTATAGCTCCGCCACCTGTCGGAACTTCATGAAACTACAGGGGCTGAAGCGAGAATATGCCATGATGTCCCACAGAAATTCTGCATTTCTTCAACGAATTTGCCTCAGAGAAAAATGCGTTGCGTTACTTATTGAACTCCCCTCGAACAACCATAAACACATAGATGCAAACATGGCGAGGAGGAGAGGCACAAAACTTGCACCATGAAGCATATTACAATAATAGAAATGGTTTGTAGAAATTTTGGTTGGGTCTCTTCGACGGTAACTAGAAGATTCTCCAGTGAGACTTGGAAAAATTGCTTGAAGGCAGTTTTTATTGTTATTCTTGGGTGCACTGCTGATCCCCGATAGGCAGACCATTTCTACTGGTGCCGCCTGTAAGGGAGAAAATCGTTATTTGCTGGATGACATTCATTTGATCCTATCTCCACCAGCGTTAACGAGTGTGTCACCTCTGCCTTCGTGTAAGTACAGAACTAATGCAGCGGCAAGGCTCATCTCCTGCCGTTCACAACAGTCACTTCGCGAAGGATCTACAAGGGGACCGCATCAGTTCGTCATAACCGATTTCCTTCAAATATATGGTATATGCAGGACCTTGCCAGAAATGAAAGTGACGGAAGTGAGAACTCTAGACGGCCAGGCACTAGGAAAACAGCATTTTTGGCTCGCGTCGGGTGAGGCATGACCCATTTATGTTAGCGTAATTTCCAGACAGCGGTTGACACAAAGGAAAGAGTTGTTGTTGTTGTGATCTTCAGTCCTGAGACTGGTTTGATGCAGCTCTCCATGCTACTCTATCCTGTGCAAGCTTCTTCATCTCCCAGTACCTACTGCAACATACATCCTTCTGAATCTGCTTAGTGTATTCATCTCTTGGTCTCCCTCTACGATTTTTACCCTCCACGCTGCCTCCAGTACCAAATTGGTGATCCCCTGATGCCTCAGAACATGTCCTACCAACCGGTCCCTCCTTCTTGTCAAGTTGTGCCACAAACTCCTCTTCTCCCCAATTCTATTCAATACTTCCTCATTAGTTATGTGATCTACCCGTCTAATCTTCAGCATTATTCTGTAGCACCACATTTCGAAAGCTTCTATTCTTTTCTCGTCAAAACTATTTACTGTCCATGTTTCACTTCCATACATGGCTACACTCCATACAAATACTTTCAGAAACGACTTTCTGACACTTAAATCAATACTCGATGTTAACAAATTTCTCTTCTTTAGAAACGCTTTCCTTGCCATTGACAGTCTACATTTTATATCCTCTCTACTTCGACCATCATCAGTTATTTTGCTCCCCAAATAGCAAAACTCCTTTACTACTTTAAGTGTCTGATTTCCTAATCTAATTCCCTCAGCATCACCCAACTTAATTCGACTACATTGCGTTATACTCGTTTTGCTTTTGTTGATGTTCGTCTTATACCCTCATTTCAAGACACTGTCCATTCCGTTCAACTGTTCTTCCAAGTCTTTTTCTGTCTCTGACAGAATTACAATGTCATCGGCAAACCTCAAAGTTTTTATTTCTTCTCCATGGATTGTAATCCCTACTCCGAACTTTTCTTTTGTATGTATGCGAGTATTATGGGTACGAGTGCCTAAACAGAACCTTTTTTTTTACTTTTAGCTTTATACGCTTCTTACACTGCAAAAAGAACGACATATAGCTCAATATATTGGATTTATTAATGTTTCATAAAAGGCATGGAAATCAAAGGCGATAGAAAATTTTACATTTGAGTGTTCAAAAACCAGTGCCTGATTTCGCAACAAAATATGGGAATGTCGTCAGAACTTCATCAAAACCTCTGAAATGAACAGCAGCCTTGTCGATTTCCCAATTCTGTCACTTTCATTTCTGGCCAAGCCCTGTGTTTACCGTAAATGTGGACAGATTCGGTTATAGCGAGTAGGCGCGGTCCCCTTGTTAATATCGTCAGGAAACAGTACTTCAAATAATGACACGTAGCTTTGGATGTGGGAATCTATTAGGATCTTAAGGCCCACGTTTATAAGTAAAACAATATTTGGAATTTACGGTGATGAAAGCATGTTCGATACGCCATTTGAAAATACAACAACAAAATAAAGTTGATATAAAATGAAACAAATACAAGAAAATATTTTTAACAATGCGACAGATCCTTCTTGATTGACATATGTATTTTACAACCCTTAATGGAACATAAAATGTTGTTTGGATTGACATTTCTTGATTGTACACAAACTTGTGATTCACTGTCCAGCATGAAATATTTAGTTTAAAAAACTCTACCGCCAAATACCTTCGAGCCCTCAACTAATATTCGAAGTGCTCCTCTACACAAAACCACATGGTGAGCGTAGGAAAGGTACATTTAATGTATGACATTTGTAGTGGTTGTTGAGAGTGTCCTGTTGTCGAGTGATGAACAGTTGTCTTCATCTTATTGCCTCGCTTATGAAGTTTTTCTCGGTATTCGTTATTGCTGTGACTGCTCAGAGGTACTTGGCAATTGTGTGACTGTTGGAATAATCATCTGATGTCCCTCAGTTTGAGAAGTTAGAACTGGAGTATATACGAAATAGGGCTGTCGGTTTGGCGATGCTATATATACTGGGAGGAACATATGTTTCATGTGAAAATTTGGCTCATGTGGCAAATAGTTTTCTGGTTGAGTCTGAGTGAACCTATCTTGTCTATTCTGAACTTCTGGGGTGGGATGGTGTTCCTGTTCACCTGTAGAGACCAGCGATGTTACAGAGAGGGCAGGTGTACTTTGCCGACTCTGGCTTTGTAGTGACTGTAAAGACACGCTTTGAATCACCACTTCAGCGTGCCTAATTTGCTGAAACGGCTCGCTGTGGACTGATGGTAAGTCAGATTGACGATTAATTTCGCTTTCGTTTGTAGACGTTGCAGACTTAACCGAGAGCGCAGACTTGAAGCTTTCACTATCACATGACGAATCTAGCCATTGTCCTTTTGAATAGGATAGCAGCGATTCAAACGAACTTCCATGGTTGCCGTCCTGTTCGAACAACGGTTTCAATTAGAATTAATTCAGTAAAAGAACCAAAATATGCTACAACTTAAATTTGGGCAAGATAACTAATCAAACGTACATGTACAGATTACCTTATCTTGTTTGACAATGTCCGCCCACTGTGACGTAACTAATTCGTCATCTGTTGATTGTGAACTTAATACCTCTCCAGCTATTGGCATTTGAGATGGACGTGGACACGTCCTTGAGAAAACCTGTAACAGTGATACAAACTGAGGAAAAGGACAAAGTTACCGTACAAAATTACGGACGGTAGTCTACCGACAAGCGTTATGGCTCACGTTTCTACTGTTATAGATGAAATGAGTAAACCACAGAATTCCAGTAGAGGTGATATTTCGTGTTAGAAATCGAAATGATAACTCTTCCTTACTAATGTGGTGCTAACTAATTGCTAATTAAAATGGTTGTGGCTGGAACTAACCATGTATTGCAGCATATAGGTATGATGTGTAACTGAATCGAACTACACACATTATTTGAGAAATATTTGCAGTGGTGTATTTGTATGTAACTGTTGCTCGACCTGGAACTATGCCCTTACGCAGAGACAAGTGTCAAGTTATTCGATCAACACAGTCGCGGTGAACAAGCAGTTTCCTAAATCCTGTTCTTGCGCTCTGTCAGAGAACGTACCTGATGGAACTACTGCACATCCACATGGAAAACGACACAAAAAATTTTCCGATTAATGTCGGACGTGGGCCCAAATTATTCTCACTTTTTTCAGATGTCTTAACCCTTT
Organism: Schistocerca americana; assembly: GCF_021461395.2. NCBI lineage: Eukaryota > Metazoa > Arthropoda > Insecta > Orthoptera > Acrididae > Schistocerca > Schistocerca americana. The sequence goes on along the minus strand of NC_060119.1, from coordinate 341,289,703 downwards.
CGGACCTGGTGATCACAATTGTGTGCATAAAGCTCGTTCACTAATATTTCTCTTACAAGAAACGTCATATGTATCCAACCTACTGCACACATTTGTATACGTTTATCTAAGCTATGTTCAAGCAACTGATGTACTCTTGTGAGTAGTCTATGAACTACGTAGTGAACTGTACTCTTTGATGCTGTGTCTCCGTTGGAAGCCATTACTGCTTGATTTTATTGCGGTTATGAATGTTTTATACGGCTTCCTTCTTTTATAAATACTTATACGTCGTTCAGTGCGATTTTCAGCAGTTGCATTCAGTTCGTATTTGTGTTATTTATCGCGTAAGTATACTGCACAGGTTTGTGTACAACCGATCCCTAATGGCGAAAAATAGAAATCGTATTCTATAATGTGAATCAGCTATGTTTGTATGACTGTATTAACTATATGTTGTTTTTTTCATTTAATTTCGGGATCAGCAGCAAGCAGGAGAATAATTGGCTTATAGAAATGATTTTATTTTTTACATTGTGCTGTTTGAGTTATAAATATGAATAAGAAATATCTTCCTGTGGTGAAAGATTGGGACTTGATACTAGCCATAACTGAAAATGGTAACATTGGTTTGATTGGAGATCAGGAGGGCGCCGAAGTACCACTTATCCCAAGACAAGTTCCACAAAAAGCAAAATGAACAGGAGCAGATAAAGTGGGTAAGACTGATATTTTACAGACACCATATCTGAAGATGAAGAAGAAGTGGTAAATGCTGAAATGAAAATTTTATGCTATGGAAACAACCAAAAAAGAGACAATCTGTGTGACAACATGATGATGACACCTAAAGAAACCATAAAATGGAAACACAAGCCTGTAAGTATCATTGCAGAAATTTACGAAGCTCCAAACTTTGAAAAATGTGACATGTGTTTACCAATATAATACTTGAAATGATATGTGCCTGATGATTTGTTCAGTAGCATGTCAGCTTATACTAATATTTATGCCTTACAACAAGGATAATCCTCATTCAAACAGATAACTCCTGAAGAATAGGAGGTGCTGTTTGGTCTGCATCTATTGACTGGCATTTCAAACTTTCCCAACACAAACATATATTTGGATACTACCTTGAAGGTATACGTATTTTGGGAAAATATAACGCATTGAGAGATTTTTTTGTTACGAACAAGCTTACACTTGGTGTACCATCTGGATAAACCATCTGAAAATAAGGACAGATTTTATAAAGTCAGCCAATTTACAAAGCCATTCGAAAATACTCCTGTGAACTGCGTACAGAAGAAAACGTTTGTGTGGACAAAGGAATTACTCCTTTCACTGGAAATTTATTCACAAAGTAGTACATCAAGGGCAAACCAAGTCCATGGGAAATCAAGGTCTCCATGCTGTGAAGAAAGAGTGGAATAGTGCATGATCTTCTTTTGCATAAAGGTGCTACAACTGAATTAAACGCTGCATGCTATAAAAGTTATGGATTAGATCCTGCAGATTTTTAGAATTTTCTGCTCCACTCTCCAAAGATAAAGGCCATAATGGTATTTGACAACTTCTTGTCTTCTTATCATCTGTTGCAACATCTGAAATCTCGAGGTATCACTGCATCAAGTACAACCTGGCAAAACAGATCAGGAAATATTTTGCCATCTTCAGATGATAAAACAACAATGAAACAAACCAGAGGTTTCTGACACGAAATCACTAGTTGTGATGCCATTACTATGTATAAGTGGGTACACAATAGACCAGTTATCAAATTTTGTTGTTTAAGGCTCAGCAAATGAAGTTGAGCTTTGGAATAAAAAAGGCCATAAATATGTGAAAGTTAAAGACCTGAAGTAGTTAAAAGATAAAACCATGCATGCGGTAATGTGGCTCTGTTTGATCAGCTTATGAGATACTGTAGAGTTAAATCAGATCTCGGAAATGGCCTTTGCAGGATAATTTTTGATTCTGTTGACTTTGCCATGGTGCAATGTTGGTTGGAATATAGATGATATTCAGAAAACTTGTCTATCCCTAAAAAAAAGCCACTGAATCTTCTTCCCTTTTATACCGGGGGAGCAGATGAGTTGATGCTGTACCAGAAAAAAGTTTCTGAAAGAAAGAGGCGGCATCCTTCTGATGAATGATCTGGTCCATACTTGAGAGTCATAGCTAGAAACAGAGAACTATGCCCAGTTGAAGAAATACAGTTTGATTCCATTGACCATTTATCTGTGCATGACGTCGAAGTCGCTGCAAATTTCCAAAATGTACAGGGTATTCTAGGATTAAATGCAGAAAAGGAAAACTATATTTGTGTCTACAAATGGACAGAAATTGTTTATTGGAGTTTCATGCTACACCTTAAGTTCAATATGTTCATCAAACTTATTTAATTAATAGCCTTAATTTGTAATGATTTTTATAATTTCTCCTGTTTAAAGTGTCAGAAATATTGGTGAACTTGATCCTTATTGCTAACTTCCTTAAGTAATTGATACGATGTTAGAGATCTGATGCACGCAATTTTGTGTATTAAATATCTAGGCTAGCAGAGCTCACATGAAAATTTCCCTTAGGCTAAATGTTGTCAGGAGACTCTCCTGAATGTAAAACTGATGTCCAATATTTTTTATGAGTAAAAAAATTCAGATTTGAAAGGATTTAAGAACAGTGAGTTGCTGACCTGTTGTTTAGAAACCCAACAGTATTGTGACATACGTACAGCAGGCAGTGGGAGCAACACAACAGGCTAGAAACACCCCCTGCTCCATCATGTCACGTCAAAAAACGTGATGAAAAGGTCTCGTTAGAGATATAAAGCTGCTGGCAAACTGACAAAAAGTGAGAACTGTATTCAATTTACGTCCTCACAACATATGCACTGGTTACCTTCTAGGTGACCACCTACACTACGGGCTTAGACTGTATTAGGTCCTTGACAATGGCTTGATATCTCATATCACTATGACAGACTTAGACTTTGTTGCAAAGCCACAGGCAGGCGGAGGCTTGTGCTGAGCACCGAATTCTTAACATGTGCAAAACTTGTAAGCAAAGGAACGGACCCACTGTTTCAACATATTTAGTCGTCAACCAATACATACTACATTGTCCATATGGTGATTAATTAATTGAATTTGCCATGAGACTGCTTTACTATGCTATGGTAACTCATGGTTATTTTTAATGCAGCTACTTACGTAAATGGCGACCCCTAATCAAGAATTGTTACATAAATTAGGACCCACGCTTGCGCTGCTACGCACTATTACGTACCAACACCTCTTGGAATGTCCAACCGTCTATCATGAAAACCATGCCAGCCTTTGCTATACTATCCTCAGTAGTGCAGATTCCAACTATCCAGCCTACAGTTCCAATTTCTGCCATTAGTTGGCACCACATCATAGTGCTGCAGTTACAGGATATTCGAAAATCCAAGATTGCGGATGGTGGGACATTCAAAAATTAGCAGGAAATTTAAAAATCGGAGTTGGTGGAGGGTGGGAAGTTTAAAAAATGTCAAAAAACTTTAAAAAAATCAAAGATGGAATTGGTGGAAAATTCAAAAATCCAAGATGATGGAAATATTGTAATTGTGCTAGTGGGAAATTTAAAGCCTTCCTCCCCCTCCTCTTTCAAACCAGTCACGGCAAAGTATGAAAATGAGGCATAAAAATGACGCCACTCTGCTCTCTCCTATCTCCAATCAATCAAAATTCCAGGATGGTGGAAATCGTCCATTTGTGTTGAGGAGAAATTTTAAATCCCCTCCTCCCCTTTCTAACCAACCACAGTGAAATATTAAAATGAGGTGTAAAAATGGCTCTAGATGTGAGGTAAAAAATTATGTAACCTCACCTTGAAAGTCAAAGATATACACTATTTACACGAAACTCAAAGATATTAACATACCTCTGACATAGCATTTAAATTTTACCTAAAAGGTGCCAGGATGCATTGTTTCAGATGGATATTCGCATACACATAAGTACTTTTGGTGTAATATTAAAAGGATATGCAAAAATAGTCAGTTTATATCATTTTTGTTCACGCCTTATCTCTGGTGTAAAAATGGCCGTAAGTTACACTGTTTACATTTGCATATTTATATATGACGTAGAAATCGTGTCAAGTTACATTGTTTCCTAGAGATATATACCTATGGCGAAGAAATGGCGTGAAGTTACTTTATATCTGAAAGACAACTTCGTACCTCTGTTTTTAATCTGTGTTATATTGAAACGAAGGATAAAAATGGCACCAAGTCGCAGTATTTACGTAAAATTACTCAAACTCACATGTACAGCATAATGCAACACTTGCCTCTCCACTCCCCCAATCGAAGCCAGGTATTTCAGTCGCCATTAAAATAAAAGGGCCCGCAACAGTAAACATCCATCTTGAATGCGCTAAAAATATGGGATTTATTTGCTAAAAACTTACATTTGCAGTATTTCCGCATCTAAAATATGTAAGCCCGCCAGAATTGTGTGAAATGACGCCAAAAATATCGTCAGCTACACTGTCCAGTCGCGTTAATGTGATCACCTGTCAAAAGTTTGAATAACCACCTTTTGGAGCACGAGACGTACAGTAAGGTATAGAAAGAGACTGAGGTTCTTAGAAGCACCGACAGGGATGTGGAACCAAAGCAACTCCAGAACTGTGCTAGGTATTTCTGTTGACGATTCGTGGTGCGAATAGCCCAGTCGAAATGGTCCCACAGATTCTCGACTGGGTTTTAATCGGGAGAGTTTAGTGGCCACCCCAGGAGTACAGTAAACCCATCCTGGTGTTCTTCGAATCATGCACGTACACTGCTAGCTATGTGGCACATTGCATTGTCCCGCTGGTAGATGCTACCGTGCCAAGGAAATACAAACTGCATGTGTGGGTGGACGTGGTCCCCGACGATGGATACATACCTTTGTTGATACATTGTGCCTTCCAGAACTGCATTATCACCAAGGAAATGCCATGAAAACATTGACATTGCATTGTCCCGCTGGTAGATGCTACCGTGCCAAGGAAATACAAACTGCATGAGTGGGTGGACGTGGTCCCCGACGATGGGTAAATACCTTTGTTGATACATTGTGCCTTCCAGAACAGCAGTATCACCAAGGAAATGCCATGAAAACATTCACCAGAACAGAATGCTCCCTCCTCCAGCCTGGGCCCTTCCGACCATTATTGCAGGGTGTTTACTTTCAGACTTTTCACACCGTACACGCCTAAAGCTATCAGTCCGATGGAGCATAAAACTTGATTCATCTGAAAAGTCCGCCCGTTGCCACACGTCCAGCTGCATAATAGCGTGCAAATTCCAGCCATCACCGGTGAACAACAGTCAGCACGGGTACATGAACCAGGCGTCTGTTGGTGCGGGTCATAAACGCAATGTTCCCTGAACGGTTGTCGAGAAGACACTGTCGGCAGCCCCTTGGTTCTCTAGGCAGTCAGTTGCTGAAGAATTGCACCTCTAATCACCTGTATACACCATCGAAACTATCGTGCACCCCTGTCATCTATAGCCCTTGGTACATCACAGTCGCTTTGGCGCCAGTTTTGGATAGCGCTATTTTTCCATGCACAGTATACTTTAACCATGATGGGGCACACAAACAGTTTACAGACTTAGCCATTTCAGCAGTGCTTCCACCATTGGCCTGAAAGCCAATGATCATGGCATTTTGGATTTCAGATAAATCGCTCCATTTCTTCATTATGACGATGAGTGCGCTCTTTCCTGCATCCGACACACTTTTTATGCCCTCCACTGCTAGTGTTGCCCCATGCCCACTTTGAGAGGTTATTGCACGATGACGTTGAAAATAGGCAGTGATCACATTAGTGTGACTGGACTGGACCATGTTTGTTTTTATTACTGGCTACAAAAAATGGTTTAATGGACTGGCTGCCCACTCACATCTGTCAATTTCTTTTGAGGCAGTATGCCATTTGCTATGGAATAATAGAATGAGCATAAGACACACTCTCCATAAGAACTGAAACTGGCGGTTACTTATACAGTGTAATTAATAAATTAGTAACACGTAGTTGTAGAACATAGATTAGTTTAAATATTTTGGAAAAACTTCAGAAACGTGGAACTAAATCAAATGTAATTAGTCTTTCTCCCCCTCCCCTCCCCCAGTTGCCTATCTTCAATAATAGATGCCGGCAATGGGAGAATGTTCAATGTTTGATTTCTCTGTGTTGAATAAGATAATAGAGGTTGTAATTAATTGTTCACAACTTCTATCACGCTTCTCAAAAGTCCTAAGATGCTTCAGCAAGGCCAAAAAGCACAGTGTTTATATCAAGTATCACTAGGTTTTTGTCAATTATCATGATGTTATATTAGCTAATATTCATCAAACTGGCGCCTAAAGCATCGCTGTCGACTTCTAAAGTAGGTGCGTCAGTGCTATTTTCATAAAAATAACAGACAGTCTACATTCCAAGTGAGGCCTAAAGATCGAAACTAACCTGACTAGGCTTACAACTGCAGAAAATATATGTTTCTTAAATACTAAACAAGCACAAAAAATTAAGTGTCTCAACGCTATTGACATGTCTAAACACATGTGACTCACTAGCAGTTTAGGACAAGAACAATGATAATGCATCAGCAGAAAAATATAACCAACAACAGGTTATTACAAATGATTGGACCTAGTGGAAACAAACTGCTGCAGTCTGAACAATGGTTCTCTAAATGTTTACCAGTTGGAACTAAGTGTCTCTAAAATGTTTACAGACTGTATTTTCTATAATCAACATCAACATATAATAGAAATAAAACACACACGTATCATATTAGAAAGGAAGGAAGAGGATGTTTTTATCACTTTTACAGCAACATAGAAGGAAGAAAGTCTGCAGAACGGCTGCTCTGTTTATAAGCACGAACAAGATGACCATAGACGGTAAATTATAACACCTCTAAGGACAGTGGAAGAGCTGATATCTCGAAATGAAATGAAAACTATTTATCACATTTTGAGTACGACACACACAAAAAACCTACACACATGCACATATGCAGGCATAAGCTGCATATCATGTAAGGGCCTTCTATAAGTAATGCAGCACTTTTTTTCTGAAAGCCAGTTGGTTTTATTCAGGGTTCTATTACACCATATTATTTCTCACTCTCGTAACTATGAAAACTGGGAAGCTCTGTATGCCTGCATGATACAACTCCAGTGGTCGACGTCGCAGCCTGAGTCTGCTGCATCGGTAACCTCATAATTATCCACATACTGTTTTCCACAGAGTGCGTTCTTCATTGGGCCAAACAGATGGAAATCGGAAGGAGCGAGTTGCGGGCTGTAGGGTGGATGAAGAAGCACAGTCCAATGTAGGTTTGTGAGCTCCTCTCTGGTGTGCAGACTTGTGTGAGGCCTTGCGTTGTCATGGAGAAGGAGAAGTTGGTTTGCTTTTTAGTGGTGGCGAACAAACTGAAGAAGTTCCTTCAATTTCCTCAAAATAGCACGATACACTTCAGAGTTTATTGTTGCACTGTAAAGGAGGACATCAAACAGAATAACTGTTCTAGAGTCCCAATTGACCGTCGCCACGACTTCATCGGCTGGGGGTGCGGCTTTGAACTTTTTGTTCAGGAGAGAGGTGACTTGGCGCCACTCCATCGAAGTGACGAAACGACGTTTCATCGCCTGTGACGATGTTAGTTCAAAAATTGTCATGATCAACCGCATAATATGCAAGCTATTACACGCAGATGGGCCTTCATTGCTCTTTATGATTTTCTTTTAGGTCGTGAGAAACCCACTAAGCACACACCTTTGACTACCCCAACTGGTGGGCCAGTATGACAGCCTTACCAACAGAGGCGTCCAGCTAGGCAGTGAGGGGTTCGGCTGTCATGCGTTGACCATTTCCGATGAGAGTATACGCATGTTCCGACACTGCAAGAGCTACAGCTGTGTACGGCCAGCCAGTACTCCTTAGACTAGACAGGTTTGCATGCTCTTCTTGCGACAATGACGGACGCCTCTCCCGGCAATTCACCATGTTTTTGTTCACTGCCAGATTTCCACAGAAATTCTGCAAGGGACTACGAATATCTGTGATGCTCTGGTTATCCGCCAGAACAAATTCAATGACAGTCCTCTGCCTGGAGCGCACCTCTGTTACAGATGCCGTTTTGAAGGCTACAAAAGTGCTGCCCCTTCATGAAACTACAGGGGTGGCAACATGAATATCCTACTGTGTCCCACAACGTATTCCGCATTTTTCCAATCGAAACTGGCCGAGGAAAAATGTGTTGCATTACTTATTGAACGCAACTCATAACACGTGAGTACAATTACAGATATCTGCGAAAAAACTCGAGCAAAATAAAAGTGTATTATATGTAAGATAACAAACACTTTGCAAGCGCAATGAGGCTTGAAATCAAATGTCCACACATCTGAATTCTACGTATTATTTAGTAAAATGCCATATTGACACTACTAATTAAAAGTGTTCGGTCAAACAGCACTTGTTACTGTCGAAAGTTCTATGGGTGGACCACACTTGCATTATTAAAAGCAGTTCGAACTAAAGATATAAAAGCTACAATAAACACTATCAGGTAGTGCAAATAAAACACACGCACTCAACATAGCCTAACAGCGGATTAGAAACGAAGGAAGAAGGAGTCTTACATTGCAACATGATTTTAGGAGGAAGGTGTGTTATGACGATACTTCACTTTAACTACCAAAGATAGTGACAGAGAGGTAACACCTCCAAGGACAATGGCAGAGTTGATATCTCGAAATGATATTAAATTATTTATCTTATATTGAGTACAACACACACACACACACACACACACACACACACACACACACACCCATATATATATATATATATATATATATATATATATATATATATATATATATATATATATATATGTGTGTGTGTGTGTGTGTGTGTGTGTGTGTGTGTGTGTCTGTTGTAAATATATGGTAAATAATTTCATATCCTTTCGAGATATCGACTCTGTCAGTGTCCTTAGAGCTGTTACATGTCTATCGCTGTGTTTGATGGTATTGTGAGTGTGTGTAAACAAAGCAGTCATTCTGCATTTTGAGAGATACATCGTAATAATAAACCTTCTTCCTATAACCGTGTTGCAGTTTAAATGATATAAACAAATCTTTTTTCTTTCTTTCTAATAAGATGTTTGACTACATTGTCTGTGTATAATTTTTATTATATTTGTATTGATTAAAGGAAATACATTTTATTATTATCATAATGGGTAATACATTTTTTATAATACATTATAGGAAATACATTTTAGAGATCTGTAGTTTTATGTCAGAGGGCCTGAGCCTCAAATGGCGCACAATATTCAAGACAAAGTTACACCCAAAAACAATTAGTCAGAAAAATCAATGCTTTCGTCTGAAGCAACCAAAATCTAGTAAACCTGAACTAAAATATCTTGCAGATTTTGAGATTATATTAATGTAACTCATAACACACATAATTGTCTTCATAAAAAATAGAAAAGTTTGCACCTACGACATTGTTTGCTTAAGGAATGTCTGTTAACATCTGCAATACGTCATCCCCTAAAAAAACATATTTTCCCTATATTCACTGTTAGTATGTTTCAGTCATAGGTTAAACAATGCCAAGGTGAAGTCAAAGAATTAGCTGTGATACATGGAGCACATAGAAAGAACTGGATTCTTAGTACTACATTAACGAAAGTTGATATAGGCTGTTTTAACACTGAAAAATATGGAGCAGCCTTCACTATTGTATGTATTGGCTATTGCTGCATGAAGTAAGTCCATAGTTATGATACGACAACAGTTTTTTGGAAACTATGTTCTGTAACTCCCGCTAAGGACACATGTGGGTTATTTATACACGTAAAACTTGGGAGCTTTCTTAGCCAATTATGTAACACATCTCAACTATATGAAAAACAGACATTAGTTATTCTTGCAAAAGCCATATATTTATGAATGCAATTATTATTATCAATTTGTTACTGGTTTTTCACAACAAATTCCATAAATGCGTTAATTTCTTACACTGCTGATATTAGTAAGTCTAGGTTTTTTTTTTTTTTTTCAAGATACCTGCAACAGATTTGAGAATGGTATTATACTTAAACCTAGTGTTTATGCTATGAATACTTTGTATCTCTGTGTAGTATTGCCTTCTGAAATTATTTGGCATAAAATTAATGAGGTCGATGTGTTAAATAAGCCAATATTCCACTGTTCATGAGAAAAACCAATATTCGATTTAGACATAATGGTGTTAAACTGAAGCTTTTGATGTAATATGTCTAAAATGATTTACAAATTAAGCTCTGATCAAAATAAAAAGATAATTTTTTTTAAAATTCAGCTTAATGTATTTAATTAGCCCCGTTCTCTATTATAACTGATCATGACGTATAATTTCTCGTGCAGAACTAAATTAAATGTATTATTATAAAGTTAAATGATAGGTAATTTGCTGTGAACCAGTCTAAATTTTTTGTGTTTCATTTTTAATTCCTTCTGTTGTTGCATCTATACTGGGTATAAGTATTGTGCTTGCATCATGAGCCAAGAACGCAATGTGTGTTTCATCAGTGTAAGAGTTAAGATCTTTCAAATGTAGGAAGAACAAAGGAATTCGCAACAGCGAACCCTGTGGAACAACAGTAGTAATTTTTCCCCACTGAGAAAAATATTTATTATGAAATTGCATATCTTTATCATAATCCCACGTTACCTGTCAGTTAAGTATGAGATGAGCCTGTTACTTACTATTCCCTCAGATGGAACCTATGAAATCCAATTAATTATATTGCAAGAGTCAAAAGTTATGGTTGGCAGAAATGAGGCCGTTTTGGATATGGTCCTACATCATATAATGTGAACACTAAGGTGATTTTAACCAACTCCTGCCATGTGTGGAGGAATGGGAAACAAACTCCAAAATCGCAAATGACTGTACCACCAATACATCACTACAAATGTGCTGACAGTCTCGGATATATGGGGAGTGGTGGAAGATCATGGCATCATCACCCTCCTAAAAACCTTTTACTAACGTAATTTTCAATTCTTAAAAGTAACAATTTCATAGTGGCTTTTTATTTTTGGAAAAAGTACTATGAAAACTCTCTAAAACTGGCAATGAAATCTAGAAAATTGCAATCTATGTTTAACATAGGATACCTTTCAGCTGCTTGCCTCAGGACTTTCTCACAAACATACACCTGCACCTTGACCACCTGGAGAGAATATTTCAGTCGGGAAAAGGCAACTACTTGTAGGTTATACGAAGCTGTTCCAGCAACACAGCACACTTAAGACCTAGCAAACCACAGGAAGTTGAGTAGTGCAAGACAGAAAGGGAAAGTCCTCCCACCAAGAAACAAATATGAGAGAGACTGACTTTCCTGAAAGAAGCAGAATTCTTCTAATTTTTAGACTGACAGCGATGTTACAGACCTGTGTTCACAGTCATGGAACCAAATGTAATACTGATAATGGTGTGTGCATGCTTTGAGTGTATACTATGTAAATCAAGACATCGTCAGAGTTGTGAGAGTTCGTGTCTGACGTGGTTCCCAAGTCACTTTCATACCGCATTAAATTCTCAAATATTAAGGCTAATGGTTTTAAGATGATGTATTTTTCTGAATTGCAATTTCTTGTACATTATGCTAATGTGATCTACTAAGCCCTAATGTAAACAAATTCCTACTTTCTTTATCTTCATATTGACCAACTAAGATTATGTGACAACTTTGCTTGTTCTTATTTCTTTCTTACTTTCTATTTTTCTAGTATTCCTTCAGTTTCTCCCCCTGCTGTCTGTTTCTTTCTTCTGCCGAATGTTGTTTCTTATTTCTTAATTACTCTACCTTAAAAGCCTTAAAGATTTAGTATTTTACTGTCAAAAGGATTCTTTCTGTTATTTACAATACTTTAAAGTTGTTTCGTTCTAGTTCTTTACTTCCATCTGTAATCTATGTTATTACAAACTAATATTTCCAGGAATATCAGAGTATTCGTCTCAATAGCCTGTTCTCATTCTTTTGTAATAGGCTTTGCTGTTCATTCTGATATTCTGTGTAGTTTGATAGATCTCTTCGTTATTTCTTATTTTTTTAAATCTGTATTTTGTATTGCATCCATTACTTTTGTAATAATATGTGTTCCAATTGTCTTTGTTGCTTCCAGCTCGGTGTTCATCATAAGATTCACAGGTATTTAATCATCCTGACCTTATTGCTGAGGTATACGCTTTAGTTTCGTTTTTCTAGGTATGCATTTCTTCTTGCTGATATTTGTAGCCTCACCATATGTTTTTTTTTTCATTTTATTAATGCTTAGATGTATTGGAAATTTCCTTGCCTAATCTACTATGTGTTCTTTCCAAGCCATTTTAATTTACTATCTTACTCTACTTTACCTATTTGTGTTTACGTTATTTTAGAGCACCAGTATATTTGAGATGATTTTTTCATTTCAGCTGGAATTCTGATTCCAGTTATACTGGCTGTTCTTTCCAGGTGTTTTATTTGAGAGGCTGTCAGATATTATTAAGGCCTTGCACATGCCAGGCTGTTTACTTGATACCACTTGATTTCCTTCCCAGAATTATTGGTTCTATTTTGTGATTTTTTAGATTCCAGTTCCAGATCTTTACACTTTCTTCTAAAACGTAGCTTAACAGCGGAGGTGATAAGCTGCTCTAATTGTCTTGCACCTTCTTTCATTTCAAATTGCCAACTTAACATCGAAGACAATAGTTCTGAAAAGTATGTTTGTAACCAACTGAACTGCATAAACTAAAACATTGACATGCAGTTGCAGAGATTTTGAATCTTTATCACTACAAAAAGATGCCGCATTAAGCTCACAATATGTGATGGTAAATTACTAAGTGGATGTTTTTAAGGAAATATACATCCAGTGAGCATCATCTGAGATGAAAAAGTACGTTATCCTCGCTGATTGACTAAAGAACAACATTTAGTTACTTACTGGTCGATGAAGATTCAGATCCATTTCTGGACTAAACTTGGCCTTGGATAACACATTTGTCCTACGTTCGGAGACGTCAGTGGAATGTAGTTCCTGAAACATTACATGAGAGCGTCAACATCATCTTACTGGTTTCTTATGTTTCGTGCTAAAGTTGATGAATATCAACCGAATACGAGTTTAAATGATTTCGAATACGTTACATTAATTTTTGAGAAACATATTTACTTATTTTCTCCCTGTTTAAGGAAGTTTATACTTTTATTCTATCAGTGACCAAGATTTCAAAATTAAATATCTCGAAAACTATGATCGATAGACGAGTGCTACAAACGGTATGTTTGTTGTGAAAACAGTAGGAATGTGATACAGAAGTTTCCAATTAGTTCTAAGAGCTGCCAACAGAAGGCGCTGTAATCGCAGTACATAGGGGCAATAAACAGCACGCTGCAGCTCAGATGGATCAGGTGAAAAGGTATTAGCGTACCGAAGGAAGAGATTGGAATGATATATTCCATTGAAAAATCCATTTTTAGGTACTAGAATACCACAGGTTAGAACACATTCATACAGCAACAAGAGACAGTTTTCAAACTCAAGGTAGTGTTTCGAAAGGACACTCATTTATATTTGCACACTCTTGTATTTTTTAAAGAGGGTAAGTTTACATTTTTGTTTAGAAATGATTATAGTTCGTATATGATCGTCACAGCATACTGAATGGTTTTCTTTCAGTTATTTATTATAATGATAGGAGCCTTTCACTGACTCGACTACGACACAATAGTCATTTAGAAGTAAATATCTTCTCTTCAATTTATTTTCAAGATTGGCGTGATTGCTATAAAGATGAAGTAACACTCTGGCATTCACAGTCAACGGATTTGAGTACCATGAAGCCATTATTATCTGTAATGGAGAAAAGAAAGACGGTCTAGAATCTGTTACTCTGATCTACTGCTCTCAGAGTGCTAGAATTGTTTCTTGGTTAGTTGGTTAGTTACTTCACTTTTACGATATCGTGTATATGACAACACTCCACGATGTGAAATATGTAATTACGTTTACAAACAGCACACATGTTGAGTCTTTGAATAAAACGATTTTTATTTATTCTAAAGCAGGGATAAAATTTCTTAAACGTGACAAAATATATGCAGAGATTATATACTCAGAAATTAATATATGCAACAGAAGGAGCTATAAAGCACAAATAGCATCAAAATCTTCTTGAAAGATTCATTATTGGTCAAAATCTTTAATTCAAAAGGGAAGAGGTTGTACATTTCTCTCTCTTTCGAGTAAGAGTAAAGTTGTAAGTGGTAAAAGCTTGTATTATACAGGTTGTTTCAAGACTTCATCGACAAATTTTGAGGTACAAAAGACGATCATTTCTTGTTAACGAACATCCGTTTGGGTCCACCGTTTATGAGTTAATCACATAGTCATACAGTCCACCATCATCTAGTGACCCCCTGTGCAGCTTCTAATGAAGTCGTTATTCTGTGGAGCTGTAGCAGTCTTGCCATTCAACTTGTGTAGCTGTAATACTGTATACACAGAGGCGTACATCTTACCGTGTTGTATTATTCAGCTGGTGTTGTGTAGTGCTTCTGACTAGTCATGAATTAAGGTTTTGTTACAGTAAGTACTCAATGAAACATGGAGTATGGATCTGATGAGATCTACCTCTACATCTACATCATACTCCGCAAGCCACCTAATAGTGCGTGGCGTAGGGTGTTTTCGGTATCACTATCTGATCCCTCCAACCCTGTTCCACTCGCGAATAGAGCGTGGGAAGAATGAGTGTCGGTAAGCCTCTGTATTGGCTCTAATTTCTCGAATTTTCTCCTCGTGGTCAATACGCGAAATGTATGTGGGGGGAAGTAGATTGTCCGACTCCTCCTGAAAAGTGCTGTCCCGAAATTTCAGTAGTACATCTCTCCGGGATGCACATCGCCTCTTTTGTAACTAACGCCAGTGGAGTTTGTTTAGCATCTCCGTAACGCTCTCTCGCCAGCTAAACGATCTCGTGACGAAGTGTGCCGCTCTTCGTTGGAACTTCTCTATCTCCTCTATCAGTCCTACCTAATAGGGATCCCAGATAGATGAACAATACCCAAGAATCGGGCGAACAATCACCTTATAGGCCTCTTCTTTCACTTATGAGTTACATTTGCTTAATATTCTTCCGATGAATCTGAGTCTGGTACCTGCTTTACCTGCAATCTGTTTTCTGTGGTCATTCCACTTAAGGTCGCTCTGTATAGTTACGCCTAGATATTTTAAGGCAGACGTTGTCTCCTGTCTTCTGGCGTTGCTACTTTGGTATAAACAACTGCATCATCTGTGAATAGCCTTAAAGAGTATCCGACGCTTTCTACGAGATCATTTATATATATTGCAAACAGTAATGGTCCTATGTAAGTCTGCAGGCATTCATGGTTGTTGTCATTAAAGTTAAAAACTTCTGGACTGTTAGGCCGGATCATGTTTTCTCTAAAACAATCGATGTTTAGACCCGTCTGCTGGGATCTTCTTCAGGATCATCCGGTGTCCACTATTGCTATTGTTCTAGCAATAGTGGACACCAGAAGATCCTAAAGAAGATCCCAGCAGAGGGGTCGAAACGTCGATTATTTTAGGGGAAATATGACAGTGCCTAACAACTCAGAAGATTTCAACTTTAGCAACGATCCTATCACACTTCCCTGTGGTACTCCGGATATCACCTTTACATCTGTTGGTTTAGTTCCGTTAAGAGCGACATGTTGAGTTCTATCTGCAAGAAAATCTTGAATCCAATCGCCAATCTGCTCCGATACTCAGTACGCTCGTATTTTTTTCATTATACGGCAATGCGTGTCGGTGTCAAATGCTTTACTGAAATCAAGGAACACGGGATCAACCAGAGCGCCGTTGTCCACTGCTCTGTGGATCTCATGGAGGAACAGAGCGAGCTGAGTTTCGCAGGATCTCTGTTTGCGAAATCCATGTTGATTTTTATTGAGGAGTTGTTCATTTTCCAAAAACGTCATAATTCTTGAGCATAAAACATGTTACATAACTCTACAATCTATTGACGTCAACGATATAGGTCTATAACTGTGTGGATCTGTCTTACGGCCTTTCTTAAAAAACGGGAATGACCTGCTCTATTTTCCAGTCGTTGGGTACCTTACGTTATACAAGAGATCTACGATAAATTACTGCTACATGGGGAGCAAGTTCTTTCGCATAATCTTTATAGAATCTTATAGGTATCTGATATGGTGGCCTTTCCGCTACTAAGTGAATGAAGCTGCATTTCAGTCAATATCTGCCATTTCGACGTTTGTACGACCATTGAAAAGAGGGACAGTGTTACGATCTTCCACGGTGAAACAACTTCGTAAGAGTGAATTCAGTATTTTGGCCTTCTCTCTGTTACCTTCCGTGTCTGTGCGATTACTGACATAGTTATGAGTTATGTTGAAGTGGAAAAGCAGCACTTGATTTTGTAGCGTATCTTTCCTTATTGGCAGATGAAAGTGAGAGAAATAATTAATTTAACATATGCTTTGGATCAATATCAGTCTGCCTCAGGAAAGACAAATGACGAATGCTGACTACATGTAAAGAACAGGTTAAGCCCAAATTTGATGGAAACGAGTTATTGGTGTTATTATATAGTTCGTCACACTTACTTTCAGTTGTGTCAACTTAGCTAAGAGTAACAGGTTTAGTCCTAGAGTTACAACCAGGTAAAAGCATCGCGTACAGTGAGAAAACAGGTGAAGACAAAACACTGACGGAAGGACAGAAGTCCTGTAAGGTGGGTATTTCTGAGCTGTATTAATTTTTTTTGTATGATTTTATGAGAGTTTCATAGCTAACGTTGTTAAATGCAATGTCACTGTTGATTTTTTTTGTATTGTGTAAGTCTGTGATTTCCGCTAGCACAGAGAAAACTTGAGACTATGCTCTGTTCGCAATAAGAATAAACATGATATAAACATAAACATTACGCCACGTAGTCTTCCGCGTTTGCTTGAATCTCATTGGGTTTCGTTTCACATGGAGCGGAAGCCAAGTTGTGACCAGTACAGTCAAGTACGATCATAAATACATGTCTTATGCTGTGCCACACGCACATTAGATTGAGCTATAATGTGCGGGACAACAGATTTACGGGCACATTAAACTTGGACAGCACTGGCCAGCCAGCGGTCCATCTAAACTGCAATGTTGTGAGCAGTTGCAATTCAGGCGTAAAAAGAGACGAGCAAAGAAACAATATTGCTTCGAATGTCATTAATTTTTAAGCAGAACGAAATAATATTCGGAGAAACTCCAACACTACCGTGAGCTTCTTAGGTGATCAGACGGAAAGCATAAAAAGCACTCGTTTCCACCTGACATAGTATTCTAATTATAAACAAGACTGATAAAAATTTCTAACTTCGACATAGCGAATTTTTCTGAGCGAGCCGTGTGTAATTCAAAGCATACTGCAGGGATTTCACCGTACTGTTGAGTACTGAAGCCACTGAAGCTACTAATTACAGTCAGTCGTCTGTTAACCTCTTAGTTCCTTCCTTATCCGAATCCGAGAAACACATTTCAGTTCTGGAAGTGTCACCTGCTACGTTGATAACGAGCCTGTCAACAACAGAATCCACGAAGCCAACGAGGCGCTGCATTTTCTTTTCTTCTTTTATGACAAGCCGTTATATATCCCGCCAGCGTTCGGTAGTGACATGTGAAAAAGTTGCGTGCGTTAGTTTCAGTACGTGTGGCAGCTTAACAGTCTTGTTACTTCTCGGCCAAATCCTGCAACTCGGCTCCAGATCAGTTCTGTTGGGTTCATATTGCAATGGTACAGTAGCAAATGTAAAAGTGCAGCATTTGCATGAGGTCCTCGATGCTGTGAAAATGATTGTTTTCCATGTTTTTACGATACTTATCGACCTCTGTGGTATAAAATGATGTACATAGTTCAAATAAAGAGGATTTCGTTCTTCATTTTTGCCTTAAAAATAAATTTTTATGTTTTCGTAATTTAAGCAACTTTTATGAACAGTCTTTCATAAACCATCGATAATTAAGAATTTGTATTTGAAATGAAAACGGGAATTTCGCGTTTAATATTTAATTAGAAACAAGATGTGCGCTATTCATAAAAAATGATGATGGGTTTTATAATTACAAGATGTAAGTATTTCAGATTGAACGAGAGAAAGAAATGATTCTGGGGAGATGTGAACCAATGGATCATGAACGGTATTAGGTTCTCATTCAATTACACTGCCAACTGTGCAACACGTACGGTCTTCGTTAATGTATCAACTTTAGCAGGCCTACATACAGTGACTGGGAAAACTTCAAAGACGATTATCTCTGCAAATTTATGAAATACATTAAGAACAGTCTATTTCTCGGCGCTTTTTAACTCCACACGCGTGTTTCACTACGGAACAGAAAGCAGCCTGAGCCATTTTCATAGTGCGCATTAACAGCGCAGCAATCAGAGCACAACGCTGCAGACGCTGTGATTGTATACGATTTTTAAAATAAAAGCTACGTTGCTAAAGCGTGATTAAGAAAAACTTTGATGGCTGTTAACAAATTTGAATGTCTTTAAAGTTTCATAAAAAATGGCTCTGAGCACTATGGGACTTAACATCTGTGGTCATCAGTCCCCTAGAACTTAGAACTACTTAAACCTAACTAACCTAAGGACATCCCACACATCCATACCCGAGGCAGGATTCGAACCTGCGACCGCAGCAGTCCCGCGGTTCTGGACTGAGCGCCTTAACCGCTAGACCACCGCGGCCGGCAAAGTTTCATATAACGTACTTATTAATAATATATCTAACACACAAGTAGAACCTACTTCGAAGAGCGGGCTACGGATTCTGACCAATCATCGTGTCTGTGTTTGTTTACATCAGGTTTATTCTTCTGGTGAGCGGATAATAGCGTCTTTGCTTTGTACAGTGGTCGAATTGAATTTCGTGTAGTAGCCAGATGGGGTCTGTGTTTTAATTGATAATGTAATATCCAGAATAAAGCATCAGGGGTAAGCCTAGAGAAAGACATTATGGAGTATCTAAAAGACCAAGAACTGTATCACACGAAGTAAGAGAGCATTGAAATTGAAAGGAGATTTGGACTGGTATGTTAAGTGATGCAAACAAGTTTAAAGTCATATCTAATTTCAATCTACTAATGCACTGAAATGAGCAAAGTTGCCATCTGACAGGACCGTTCTGTACTGATAACATTCAACGCTGAACCTCTTGCAGAGATCAGGTAGTAGATACTTTGCATGACTATATACTACATTACAAGGTAACGATAATGAAAGATAATGCTATGAGACAACTGACTTTTCGTCACAAAGTCTCTATATCACTGCATGGGATTTCAGAGAAAAGATTACAAATTATTAGGAATTCCTTAAAAAGTGAAGGCATGTCTCGAGTTGATAAATGAGGGAAACACAGAAACCATGCTCACAAACTTTCAGCTGAAACGAAGCAAAACGCGTATTGCCATTTAAAGGCAATTCCAGTCATTACATAGAAAATAAACCACAGAAACAGTATTTGCCTGAAGAACTATCAAGAAAAAGTTAAAAAATATTTCGGGAGATACATCTAAGAAACAAACGGTAAAATATTTCATACAAAATCGAGTATCCCATTAGGTTTCTCTCGAAGTGATACATGCAGTACTTGTGATAAGTTTTCTGTAACTTTAAAAGCACTAAAAACACAACTCACATACGCCACAGCTGGAAAGATAAGATCAGACGTTCAAAATAATATTAAAAGAGAGGAGACTGAATATGAACTACGCGTCGAAAAGCTGATACGTTCTATCAGCGTAAAAGACAATCTCGACAGAGAAGCAGAAAATCTACAAGCACTGAATCGATATGTGTGGATTTCCAGCGGAATCCTCCATGTCCGAACATTAGAATCTGTATTGTGTATTATAAGCACCACCTTTCTCTATACCTATTTAACACACAGTGGACTTCGCAAAAAGAACTCTGCAGAAGCGACTTGTGCAGAGTAAAATACCTAAAAGACACGACGCGATGAGCAAACGGCCTGTTTGCTTTCAAACAATGTGAGCACAACTTCCCAATACAACTACCTCAAAAATGCAAATTCATTTAAACAAATTCAATGTGGCTATATTCGTTACAATGACACCAATGTTTACGAACGATAGTATTATCATTTTATAAACGTACACATTGTGGGATTTACGTCACATTAGTCTACCTCTTACTACTGCGAAGCACCTACAGAAGCAAAACATTAGAGGAGAACATCTCCACCCATTCAAAAATCATCTGTTTATTTTTTAAAAAAAAGAATGTAATTTTCTTACAGAGGTATCTTTTTACGTTTCATATTTACTGCCTCTGGATTTTAATGAACATTTGTTAATTAATCATTTACATTGCTCACTATTGTACTATAATAATCATTAATACATTGAAATTTCCTCGCATAATAAAAATATTTTTGTCAGTTATTCTAGTATCTATGAAAATCGGTTTCCTAACGGAAGACACTCACACAACAGTACTTTAGCTGCTAATGAAGAGCGCTTATGAGAAACAGGGAGTTTGCGTCCTGAGCACGCTTTTGCGGTAGGCATGAAGTGGGTGTGATGTAATAAAATAAAACTGATTGTGTTATTCAATGGAAAAGTGGGAATTTGAGATTTCGTTTACTTTTTTATCAATCACATTCGGCATAAGAATCATGAATTGACCATTGTCATAAGATATTGCATTATGAAATGTGAATAGTCTTTACTTGCAGTTTCGCATGGGTTGAGGCAGTCACAGCTAGCTATTGATTAAGACATTGCATTATCGTCATATCCGGTTGTGAAGTTATTGTTATGACAAAACAATTTCCTAAGCGACAAGAAAGTTCTTAAGGGTACAAAAACAACTGTAACATCACACAGAAAGGGAATTCAAAATTAAAGTTGATGCAAGAACACGATAAAACAGTTTTTCTTTTGTAACACGCGCATTGGACTGCTGATCTTGGTGTCTGTAACCTTAGCAAAATGCATAATTAAAATGAAAATAATACTGGCAGAAGTACAGCTGTGAGGAGCCGGCGTGAGTCGTGCTTCGGTAGCTCAGATGGTAGAGCACTTGCCCGCGGAAGGCAAAGGTCTCGAGTTCGAGTCTCGGTCGGTGCACACAGTTTTAATCTGACAGGAAGTTTCAATACTGAGGAGATGATAAGAATGAGCACTGCTAAACGATTCAATATTTACAGAACAGATATTTACTATAACTAAAACATATATCGTATCTTATGCTTAGTACAACATGACGGTAGATTTTTATGTCCGATTCATGTCCATTGAGCGCTCTTTTATATAGCCACTGACCTCTTGAGCCACCCGTGCGTCGCCACGATAAGTTATAACAGTTCTTCTTTTTGCACTTCACTCAAACTTAGACGGAACACGTTTTTATAGATTTAGTAAAAATTAGGTGAGACCGTCACAAATCTGCGTCTGTCTTACTTAAGAAAAATAATACAAGTGTTAAGCACTCAAGGCTTCATTTGTTCTCCAGGGAACAGAATAGTGAAGAATCGCATAGTGATCCGTATTCTTTTGTTAATATTGCCACCCAAAGACGACGAATTACGTTATTTATGAAATCCCACCGTCTCTATGCGACGCCTTATTATACATTAATCATTCTTTATTATCAAGTATTCGCCTTCTGGCTGAAAGTGTTAACTATTTGCTGTTTTAATGAAGCCAAAAATAGCGAATATCACATGGGACCATCAGATTTTGATAGTGAAGTGATCAGCAGAGTTAGCAGTGAACCACCAGGTTACAGGGCTCCTATTGCTTGTGTGATGGGAATAAGCCACATACCTGCTTGGAGAGTACTGGAGGAGTATAACCTACATGCATCGAATTAAAAGGGTGGGGGCTCTAGCAACAGCTGATTAACCACATCGTATGCAGTTTGTGCAGTGGTTCATACACCGCAGAGTGAATGATGTTGCCTTCCGCAAACATGTTTTATTTCAGATGAGACCTTCCTTTCATGTGAGGTATTGTAAAAGCACCATCAGCCACATTGGGGACTATGAGAAGCCGCTTGTGGTTGGTGTTAGACCGCAACAACGAGGTTTCTCTGTAAACATGAGAGCATTTGAGCGGGGATTATCGATAATCGTCTTCCAGGAAGACCTTTGATGGGACCTTTGATGGGCGAACACAGCTAACTGTCGATTTCGCGTAACGCTGGATAGGATGAGGAGGGCCCATTGCATTGCCAGCGCATTCACTTAACTTGACACCCCTTGATTACTTTCTTTGGGAACATGTCAAGACTATGATTTACGTTACTGCAATTGTCACTAGAGCTAAGATGATCATTTGAGTTACTGATGAATTCCACCAAATCCAACAGAATTCTGAGGTGCTCACCAGAGTTGAAGGTACCGATACGAATGTCAGCAGCATCTACTGAGGCACAGGGCGGATTTTTGAGCCATTCATGTAAACTACTGCCAAAACATGTCTAATAATATTAATAAAACGAAATTATTTCGCAATTGTAGTTATTCGTTATGATAACCTCCAGGGAGCGTTTGAGACTATACACTGATCAGCTAAAATATTATGACCACTCCCACTGCGACGTTGGATGCCGCCTGGTGGTGATGCGGGCACGTGATGCGGTAACAAAAGTATATAAGTGGAGCAGACACGGACGGGGGATTAACCTAGCGAAGATATGGGCTGCAAATGGGGAAATACTCTGAGATAAGCGACGTTGACAAAGGGCAGATTATTATTACACAGAGCCTGTGAACAAGCATCACGCTCACGGCGAAGCTGATCGAATGTTCACGTGTTACTGTCGTGAGCATCTATGGAAATAAATAAAAGGACAGTGAAACTACCACTAGGCACTAAATGGTAGGACATCCACGACTCTTCACATAATGTGGGGTTTGGAGGCTTGAATGCTTTGTTAAGTAGTATAGATGGTGATCTGCAGCATCTCTGCCAAGAGCGTACAATACTGGTGTAACCACAAGTGTTTTGGAGCACACTGTTCATCGTACTTTGTTGAACATGGAGCTCAACAGCAGATCACCCCTACATGCTAACATGTTGACCCAACGACATTGTAGGGCAAAGGGGGCATTATCCCACTCTGCATCGTTGCTAAATTTGTTCAAGATGGTGCATCCAAGATGCCACAGATGTGGCAACATTGCATTCATGTCATGGTGGGAAGTTCAAATTTTGGTGGGAAAATAGGATATTTGGGCTACCTCCACTAATCTAATTCCACCCCTTCCCCTCTCCCCTCTTTACCACTCCTTCATCAGGAAATTGCTGGGAAAAGGACGCAGTCTCTACTGGGCGGCTGGGTTGGACAGGTGTAAGCCTTTATTTTGTATGCATTGTGATATATTTTTTATTTAAACACTTTGAGTTGTCATAGACAGTAGCTCCATCCAGTCTGTTCACCTTGAGGTGTGAGGTCCAACTGACATAGTTCTCAACACCACCACCAGAGGGCGCTTTTTGGCCTTCCCCTACTTCTCCTGTGAGGTAATCCAAGATGGCGGTCTGTGAAAAAATGTCTGGAAATTCGCTCAGTCTGTGCCTAACTGTTGGACTTGGAGGACAGACATAAATGTTTACTGTGTACTACGTGTTCAATGGATGAGCTGTCTGTGCTGGAGGAGGAGCTTAATGGGTATATTAGTTATAATCATGCAGCTGAGGACAGTGTCCTGTAAGGTGCTTGGAAAGCAATGATACTTGGTGAATGTATGGAAAACACGAATACGGTTCATAAACTGATGAAGATGCAACAGAATGGGACTAAGTTTTACTTTGTAACTGATGCTGATAAATGCGTGTGCTGTAAATGTGGATCACTCGATAAAAGTCCAGTCAGTCTCCAGTCCCACAAAAGATCGTAATAAAAAACAGTAACAGTATTCGTACCACTGTCCTAGAAACGATAGGAACGAGAAAAATGGCTGGAATTTTCGGTGTATTTTCGATGTCCTACAGGTGCTGGTTTGGAGATGCTCTAAAGCCAAAATGGCAGGTGGGGAACAGCTTTCCGCCTATCCAAACAAGAGTACATTGATCTACTTGGACTCGCCTCTGAACCTTCGACGAAGAAGACATCACGTGACCCTCAGACGTTACATGACTTTTCATTGAATCGTCCCCCCCACCCCCCTGACTTATTTGAAGAAGTCTGTACAGGCCCCCATGCCCCACTGAATGATGTTTTGTGACTCTCTGCCGTACTGTAACTTCCTGTGAGTGAGGCGTTCTCATTTATTCTCACTGAATTGACCCACTAAACCGCTGCTGCTGCCAGTGTGGGAGCACTGTCCACCATTTTGAGCAGATGGACAAATTACGAGACTTCAGGGCCAAACTATTTTGTACAGGTTGGAAAATATACATCAGTAATACTGCACTAACAGTTCAACCCTGCAAAAGTTGTCTACAGATTATGAATTACTGAAACTACCACCGAAGACACTTTCTTCTTCACATTGCTCTGCTGCTGTCGAGGAAAGCTTGAATTTTTCGAAACCCATCTCCAACCAGGCTATATCACCGTAAAAGATTGTAATGCCATACCACACAGTTGTAATAAAACGCAGTTCGTATCCTGCACCATACAAAATCATCACTTCTGCGTCCTGCATACAGATGTTGACCAACAGACACTCATATATATACCGCAGAGACAAACAGATCCCTAAAAACATAAGCTCATGCACCGTATACGATCGCAGCACTAGATATTGCCTGTGAAGTTGGTTGTTCATCCACCGAGGCCAACGATCACGGGGCAACTGCCCCCATGCATGCTGGCCTGATGCGCGATCAGAGCGCCCTCCGTGGACAGCGGTTATTCTCCGAACTTGTGTTCGGCTCCCCTGCCACAAAGGCATTACTTTTTCTGGCCCAGACCTGCTTGTTTGCTGCTATGCAATCTACAGCCATCTCCAGATCATGGGATTACAAGAACGTATGTATTTTCACATGGTTCGCCAGAATATCGTACCATTTTCGCGATTTACGATGTCAAGCACAAAGTAGTATGCTACCGTTCGGTTGGTAGAGCACTTGCCCGCGAAAGGCAAAGATCCCGAGTTCGAGTCTCGGTCCGGCACACAGTTTGAATCTGCCAGGAAGTTTCATATCAGCACACACTCCGCTGCAGAGTGAAAATCTCATTCTGGACAGACCACAGTAACTTTGCACCCCAAAACATAATTTAAAAACCTGATGATCACAGCGAATCTATCACACACCTCCTACTAAGTATATACTTTCACAGTAACTGAAGACTGGTAACACCAAACGATATTGAGCGAAAATTCGCGATGGATGGACGTGCATTTGTTTTTCTTGTGAGTGGAACCATTGCACCTTAGGAAGGCAGATGCAATCGTCTTTTAAGCGACAAGCTATTAAAAGAAGGTGGTCATAATGACTATGTTACTATCATCATGCATGAAAAGCAGTCTTGGGTATACCGGAACACACAAGTATAGCTAACGATATCCATGTTAAAACTCCATGTTAAAACCTATACAAGCTTTATAAATAGAGGTATGATATTGCGTCTGAATGAAGTGATCTTCCACATAAATACTGTGACATTGAATATATACTGTGATCATTGAGGTGTGTATCAACAGACAGAAGCGCAAATGTAGTGTAAACTCGTAATAAAAATCACCAAATTTGGAAAGTGATTCGGCCAAGGAACGTGATATTAAGCCGATGTTGGCAACTCCCTCATGCTTCAACTAGATATTTCCCACGCTAAAAACCAGTATTTCTATCGTATTGTGCCTTGATACCACGTCAGAGGTCATGCGATATATCCGCATTGTTATAATGAGGGAGGATGGTGGTCGATTGAGAATGATCACATACAGTAGGTGATGTGCAGCATAACGAATCACTTTTAAAAAATGCAATGCTAGATTGAGGGCATAAGAAATGTACAAAATCCGGTGAGCAACATACTGACTTTTCAGATCTGTAGTGTTATGCTTTCCAGTACAAATGCTGTCTGCAATTTAGAATTAAGCCCTTCCATTCAGTTGCATACCTGTGTTGGATCCTACGGAGATATCTCGTAATGATTACAGCCAGCACTGACTTATATTTGTGACACTCTGTCATATCTTGAAACGAGTCATGTTTTTCGAACTTATCTGCTAAGGATCCCTTACAGAAAAATTCCAGTGTTGTTTTAGACAGTTCTTCTGCATCTTGTAACTGATCTACAGTCTATGCCTCGCCATCCCTGCAGCTTTGTCCATGTGATTGATCCAATTTAAGTCGGAAATGAGCAGCAGTTGGAAACCTAAGAGCTCTAATTTCCCTTGTCTTTGAATGGTGATCAATGCGCGATTTGAAAGTTGGTGGTAGTAATATATGCTCTACATCCTCGGTGAAGATCGGATTTCCGAATTTAGTGAGCAGCCGCTTCCGCTTAGCGTGTCGTCTATCTGCAAATGTGTCCCACTTCGAACTTTGTATGAGATTTGTAACGCTCTCGTGATGGATAAATGTACCAGTCACGAATCTTGCCGCTCTTCTTTGGACCTTCTCAATCTCTTGAATCAGACCCAACTGATAACGGTCCCATAGAGACCAACAGTGCTCTAAGACTGGAAGAACTAGCGTATTGTAAGCTATTTCCTTTGCTGAAGGACTGCATCGCTTCAGGATTCTACCAATAAACCGCAATCTAGAGTTTGCATTACCCGTTACTTGTGTAATCTGATCATTCCATTTGAGATAATTTCGAATAGTCACACCCAGATAGTTGACGGATGTTAGCGCTTCCAAAGACTGGGCATTTATTTTGTACTCGTATATTAATGGGGATCGTCGCCTTGTTATACGCAGTAGGTTACACATACTAATACTGAGACATAACTGCCAGTCATTACACCATGTATTTATTTTCTGCAAATCCTCATTGATTTGTTCACAACTTTCGTGTGATACTACTTTCCTGTAGACTACAGCATCATCGGCAAACAGTCTAAGGCTGCTGTCAATAACAACAACCAGATCGTTTATGTAAATAGTAAAAAGCAGAGGACCTATTACACTGCCCTAGAGGCACACCTGAAGTTTCTTTTGTTTCTGTTGAAGTCACCCCGTTCAGGACGACATACTGCTCCCTGTCTGTTAGAAAACTTTCTATCTAGTCACATATGTCATCGGATAGAGCGTAAGCGCGCACTTTTTGGAGCAAGTGACAGTGCGGAACTGAGTCGAAAGCCTTTCGAAAGTCGGGAAAAATGGCATCAACCTGGGAGCCCGTAGCTGGAGCCTGTTGTATATCATGCACAATGAGGGCCAGCTGTGTCTCGCATGACCGCTGTTCCTGAAACCGTGCTGGTTTCTGCAGATGAGCTTCTCAGAGTCTAGAAAGGTCATCATGTCTTAACACAAAATATGTTACATTATTCTACAACAAATCGATGTCAGTGAAATTGGCCGGAAATTATGTGCATCCCATTTTCTACCCTTTTTATAGATTGCTATGACCTGGGCTTTCTTCCAGTCGCGTGGAACTTTACGCTGTACCCATGATCTGTGATAGATGATGGATAAGAATGGTGCTATATTTGCAGCATAGTCAACATATAATCTTACGGGGATGCCGTCTTGTCCAGATGCCTTCTTGGTATGTAACGATCTTAACTGTTTTACAATCCCATATACACTAAACACTATGTCAGCCATCCTTGCGTTTGTTCGAAAACTGAAAGGGGGAATGGTGCTGCAGTCCTCTACCGTAAACGAGTTTTTCAAAGCTAGGTTTAGAACTTCGGCCTTCTGTTTATCATCATCAGTTACATTACCCATACTGTCCGCAAGAGAAGGTATTGAATTATTTGTACCGTTCATAGATTTTATGTAAGACCAAATTTTTTGGATTTATTTTTGGAATCTGCAGATAAAATATTGCTTTCAAATTCGTTAAAAGAATCTCTCATTGTCCTTCTGGCAGCTGCTTTCATTTCGAATAATTTCTGTTTGTCAGTGAGCAGTGACTACGCTTAAAACGACTGTGTAAAATTCTCTGCTTTCTCAGCAACTTCCTAATATGTTTGTTGTACCAAGGTGGATCCTTTCCCTCCCCTATATTTTTGCTAGGCGCATACTTCTCTAGCAAATGGTGGACAATACCTTTAAATTCCGACCGAAGATGCTCAATATCTTTGTGTCCCGCGGTGAATGCTTGGAGCTGAATATGAAGATATTCATTAACGACATTTTTATTTGCTTTCTCAAACAAGAAAACTCTATGCAGTTTCTTTGGTTTTTTTATGTAACGTCTACTGACATAGAAGCCACAACGACATTATGGTCGCTAACACCTTTTTATAGATTAACTACCTCAAAAAGATCAGGTCTGTTTGTTGCCAAGATATCTAATATAAAAAGAGGTGGCAGAAAAGGCAGTGCGAGCAGTTATGGGAAATGCAAGAAGGATGATGATTTTGCTGCTGCAGTGTGGTATGTCTCCAAACTACATGCACGCACTGCAGTCTGAAGGAGATCTTCATCCCTCAGGGTGGACTCACGTCTGCCACCGAAACATTCTCTCTGTCATCATTATTTTGTACCATCCAACAGAGAAAAAATCCAAACTACAAGAAAACTTGGTAAAGAACTCGATAAGGTTTTTAATACATCTCTCTCTTCTGAGATGACATCAAAATGAATGCCACATATGCCTGATGCCGGCTTGCTTTTGATTTATATATGTAGCACACAGATGGTGTTTGTTATATATATATATATATGTGTGTGTGTGTGACTTTCCTTTTCAAAATACAGGTATTAGTCGACTGGAGCAGATGACTAGTGATTAAACTCGCTTGCACAGGCCAGTGTAAAGTGTCATTGCCTGTACTGTAAGGGGACCATATCCCACGGACTATCAATCGCAAGAGAGGGTTCCTGTGTTGGTGTTTGATACATTGTTTCTCCTACTGGAACACATCGAAGCAGTGTGTCTGACTGCAGCTTTGTACACTATCATTTTTTTACCATGATTTCAAGGTCTGTTTCAGGTTCTGAACTGACTTTGACATGTTCTGTTTCAATGGCTCTGACAGAAAATCACGCATCGCACAGTGTAAATTATGCCACTGCTGCTCCCACAACATACACAGGATGACTGAAATAAAAGACAGAGGCAATGGTTTGTATTGACAAAAATACAGAAGACGTATAGAAACTGGAAGAGTTTTTTGGCATTGTGAAGTGTTTCCAAACAGCTGCCCAAATGTGATTCATGGGCAACAGATAGCTCAGTGTACAGAGAAGCACACTGTAAACACTGTTTGTTAGGACTTAAAACACCTATCAGTCTCATACAGGCTCAAACATGTGACCCATTCTGTAGTATATTGCAGTCCCTCAAATGGTAATGCAACACTTCTTAGCTATGAACACATAGCGTATGCCACTACCCTTGCTGCACCATGTGTCGTTTATCAGGCCGCAGCACACCAGCCAGGGTCCATGCTCTGGACTGCGCTAATCCATCTCTGACAAAAGTACACTTCATGGCGCACAGGAAATACCTCAGCCTTCTGTCCTTTTGATCACATGAATCCGGCAATAGATCTGAAGCCATACTGCCGTTCTCTCTGAGCCCTTCACGACACATGCATAGACGCACAGACCTCCAGAAAACAAACCAAATGCGCTGCATCTGTAGAATATGTGGTTGTATGTGTTCATGTACGGTGCACTGCTATAGTGTCCAAACAGAAAAATGGAACATTTGCGCTCAGTGTTGACAGATATACTACTACATTTACAAGCAATTTTAGAATATGTAGCTACAAGTGATGTCATGATCGTTTGGCCAGAGATGACAAAAACTCGATAAAATTACTAAAATACTGATGGAAAATAAATATAAACTAAGGATTCAGCTTTCTGGTGCTGTGATCCCAGCGCAAAGACTCTGGGCAGGAAGCTGGAGATGATGAATGCCTTGCCTCTAGCGATTCTTAAGACTGACTGGACCTTCATCGAATGATCTAAAGTTACAGCACTTGTATTTGTCAGCATGAGTGGGAAAGTGTAATTTAGCCCCATACTGCTTGATCTTCATGAAGTGTATTCATGTTTCGCAAACATTCACCAAATATCACTGCTTTCCAAGCATCATACAGGATGTAGTCCTCAGCTGCATGATTTTGGCTAAAATACTAATTGAACTCCTCCTCCACCACAGACATCTCATCCATTGTACACACAGTACACAATAAACAATTACATTCATCCTCCCAATCCAGCAGCTAGACACAGACTGAGCGAATTTCCCGCCATTTTTCCCCCAGACCGACAATTTGGATTATGTCACAGGAGTGAAGGGGGCAGGGCAAAAAGCGCACTGTGGTGGTGATGTGAACTAGGACAGTTGGACTCCAGACCTCAAGGTGAACACACTGCATGAAGTTACTGTCTATGACGACTCAATTTGTGGAATTAAACAACATACTGCAATGTATACAAAATGAGCACTTATGTCCATCCTCTCTAGCAGCCAAGCACAGACTGAGTCCTTTTCCCACCAGTTTCCTGATGAGGAGGGGGGGAGGGGAAGGGGGGAGGTGTTTAGTCGGGTTAGTGGAGGTAGCCCAAATGACCTATTTTCTCGCAAAAATTTGAACTTCCCACCTTGATGTCAGTGTGACGTTTCCATATCCATGGTCACGTTCTTGGATATGTCACTTTGAATAAATCTGAGAACAATGCCGAGTGGGGTGATGCCCCCTTTGCCCTACTGCCACATCGTCAATTACGATTGCAGTGGGCATGGGACCACTGGGATTCGATCATTGATCAATGGGAATGTGTTGGCTCCTCAGGTTAATAACATTTTTGCTATGCTGGTCCGATAGTCGTCTCCACAAACGCCATCATTAATCTGAACAGCAGCTCGAAATAGGCAGTGCACTACGGACACAGGCTAGTGGGAGCAATATTATGCTATGAGAGTCATATCCTGTATTTACATGGGACCTGTAGTAATAACTGAAGACATGCTGACAGCTGTGAAACGCACTTCCATTGATGCTTGATGCGTTCCCCGAGAGCAATTTCATCTTTCAGCAATGTAGTTGTCCTCTTATAGGCAGAACTGTGCTAAAGATATTTTAGGACCATTATAGTGGGCTCACATTGATGTCTTGGCAGGTAAATTCGCCTGATGCAAATCCTATCACACGCATCTGGGTTGCTGTCAGGCGCCAGCACCACATACATACATTAGTGCCCTATTATTAACGCGAATTAGATGATCTGTGTGTAGACATCTAATGTTGCATACCTCAACAAACCTATGAAAGTCCTGTTGGATCCCTGAAAAGCAGAATCAGTTATGTATTTCGTTCTGAAGACTAAGAAACAAGCTATTAGGCAGGTGATCATAATGCTTCAGTTCATCAATGTATGGTCCCTAACAAAAAATCTACCTTTTCTGTGTGATCAATCATACACCAACATACGTCACTGAGGTACTGAAACACCCTTTATTTAAGAATGAAACTAATATTTTCAATTTGGTACTGATTTTTCACAACATTCTTTATAAGTGAGTAGATTTATTGTGAAGCTGATGTTAGTACACATATTTTGTTCTCAAACGATTCCTGCAAGAAATTCAACGATAGACACCCACTATTATTCTGAAAGCAAGTGTTCCCTTCTTTGTGTGGTCCTGCCCCAAAAGCTATTCAGGATAAAATTAATGAATCCATGTGTGGTAAGTAGAGCAACATTCTGAGTCTTTCATGAGAAAAGCCAGCAGTTAGATACAGACCTAATGTTACCGAAATGAAGCTTTTGATACGATGTGAATTAAATGAAAGCACATTAAGCTATGATGAATATGAAACCTTTAAATTTTGAGTATTCAGTGTGATACATTCCATTTGACCCACACAGTTTTATTGTTGATGATGACTGCTAATTAAATGTACAAAATTGAATGAACTCTATTTTTTCTAAGTTAACTCATAGGCCAATATCTGAGAACAAACCAATTTTTTTGTTATTCCTTCTGCAGTTACATCCTTATTGGAGTTGTCTATAGTTCTTGCACTGACAGTGGAGAGCACTATTCCTGTTCTTGAGTGTAAGGTGAAAGGTCAGGAAAAATGGGAGATGTCCCAGTACTGAAACCTGTGGAACAGCAGAAGTAACTTTTATCCTGTTTTGATGAATATTTATGAGGAAGAGTGCATGTGCCAGCTACCCTTACACTACATTACCTATCAGCTAAACATGAAATGAACCACATACTTACTGTTCCATATAAGAAAAGCTACAAAATCCCGTGAACTACCCTACACAGTCTATGGGCTTTATTCACTAGGAGAACAACAGTTATTGATTCTTAAACTGCTACTACATCAACAGTATAATGCAGATGTTAAAAAGATTTTGTTCAAAAGGTAAGAATGTGAAGCAAAGGGCTAAATCAGAAATGGCCATGTCACTAATGGACCACAGGTAATCTGCTGCAGGTAACTGGCAGTTATCCTAATCCCTTGGATGTCGAGATCTTAATTTCTGAGATACAAAATTGTGAACTGTATCTTTGTAACCAGTTGAATTGGATGAACTATAGCCTGTTTATAGCTTTTCCAAATTTTTATCACTGCAAAGTGATCTTGTAGTCACAATACGTCACAGTAAATTACTAAATTGATGTTTAAGGAAGTGTACATTAACATGGAACATGCAACAGAAAAAAATGTCACACTGGCTTTCCACATCCATTGCCGAACACTGCTTCCTTATTTATAGGTCGGTGAAAACCCAGATCCTTATCTTACTTGAACATGTCTTGGGACAACACACATTTCCGAAAGTAGGTTAGGTGAGTCAGCTGTAGTTTTTGAAAGAACGCTTAAGAGCATCAACAACATCATACTGTATTCTAACACTTTTTCCTCAGCTTCATGAATGTTGATGGGTAAGTGTCTATATCGTTTTCAATGTGTCACACCTGGCTTTGAGAAGTACAACTATTTTTTCTTTACTTAAGTATTAAAATAATGTACTTTGATGTTATTAGTGAACCACTAAAAAGTGTGTGTAATCTCTTGCTGTTTTTTTCCATTATGAAAATCAGTATGAAGCTGACCATTTGCAATGGGAAAACGTATAGCCCTATTAAATTAAAGAAAGAGTGAACACTGGTTTGTTTTTACGATGCCTAAGTACTGAAGTAATGTTGAAAATATAGAATAAGTAGTTTCTGTACTCAGTTTGCAGTCTACTAAGGTAAAGCTACTGTTCTGCATCAACTGACTAAAAAATAGTTTATTGAAATACAGGTGCTGAGGGTGGTTAAAATGCTAATAAAGGAAATAGTTCTCATTTTCAAGATAAGTGTGATGTCTAAAATTATGAATTAACACATCATCTCTGGCATTCTCAGTGAATGAATTATTATTGATAAATAATGTATAGTACCCCTCAAGGAACTTGCTTTGTTTCCTAGTCAGATAGGATCCTACATATGAAAACATGTCACAACTTGAAACAAATCACTATATTCACAAATAAAATGCATTTTGGCCACTTGAACAAGTGGTTGTTTATTTAAACTTTGACATAAAAAATTTAATAAACGTAATGTAACCACATACAGAAGTTACTGATCAATTTGTCTACACAACAGAATCAGTAGGTAACTGAAAATATTTCAGTTGTTTTAAAACATTCATTTGCTGCCAAGTTCTTTAATTCAAAAGGCAGGTGATCAAATACTTTTATGGCTGAAGACTTTTCTCTTGCCTGCACAAGAATGAATCTGTAAATGATGAAATCTAGAATTGCTTCTAGTACTCAATGTGTGAATGTAATTAATATTTTTTGTTTGATCTCGATTTTTCACAACTAACTTCATAAACAACTGAAATTATCATATGGCTGATGTTAGCGTTTCTATGCTATTTAAAAAATATGCTTGCAAGATAGTCAAGGATTGACACCAACTATTGTCCCTAAAGCACCTTTCTGTGCATTGTAAACTTTACATCAATGTGGATATTGCCACAGACAGTTACTTTATAGAAAATCAATGAATGGAAGAATGCTAAACAAGCCAAGAGCATGATACTTCCACCAGAAAAATCATGAATTAGATATGTAGCTATAGTTGCTGAACTGAAAAATGTGATTTGACTCTTACTAAATGATTTACAAACTGAACTTCCTGGCAGATTAAACTCTGTGTCGGACTGGGATTTGAACACAGGACCTTTTCCTTTTGCAGGAAAGTGCTCTAACAAGTCATATATTCAGGATTTACAAATTAACTTCGAATCGTATAAAAATCTACAAATCTTGAACATTTTGCCTTAAATATATCATTTGACACATAAGCTATAATTTTTAGAGAATATATGTAATGCCCTGCACGAAACTGAATGGAAAGTACTTTTTCTAGTTTAACAAAGAGGACATTTGCTGAGAAACGATGAAATTTTTTTTACATGTTTCATTTATTGTATTATCTGCTGTTCCCGCCATGTCAGACAAGAACGCTATTTCCACCTTACCGTTTAATATGGAACAGCACTAATAAATAAGAAAAAACAGCAGCAGTCCCAACATTTCCGCTGTGAATGCCAGTCGTAAATTTTTCCACTTAGATCAATAATTGTAATGAAACAGCATGAGATATTCATTACACTTGTATGGTATATATTAATTATGCATAAAATGAACCTCTTACTTATTGATCTTTACAAGGAAAGCTATAAGATTCCATTTATTAGATTACAGAAGTAATGGGAGTCAGCCACTAGAAGCCACCAAAATTGGCCCTACATTATGTAATCTGAATTGAGTACGATTTTTTTATTGGCAGAGGGGAATAGGCATCGTGGCAAACCGCAAATTACTAATCAAAAATACATCACTGGAAGCATACTGAAGACAATTACCACATTTACAAAGCCATTGAAAGTTGACAAAATATAAAATCATTGTCATTACAAAGAAAGGCAGCTGTAGGTTCCAAATAAGTAATGGTAAATCACTAATGGGTGAGAAGCAACTGTGTACATTTTATGAGCTTAATATGACTTACAAAAAAGAAAAAGCAGCATGTCGCTCTTACACACACATTCATAACGATGCTTGATTACTTACAGGTCGCTTAAAATTCAGCCTCTTTCTTGAATGAATCCTGACTTTGGATAATAACTTTGTCCAAGAATCAGGGAGGTTATTGGAATGTTGTTCCTGAAACAATACATAAAAGTATCAATAAAATCATACTGAAATCTAATACTGCCTATTAAACTCAATGAACTTTAACTAGGGTCTACACTGTTTATAATGTATTACAGGTGGTTCTTAAAAACGTATAATTTTTAATAGTTACTTAATTCTGTCTCTGTGCTTCAATTCCCTAAGTGAATTATTGAAATTGTCTGTACATGTACTGATGGTTGCTACTCTGTTTTGCTCATAGTGAAGGAGGATACGAAACTGATGATTTACAATGGTAAAAGTGTACAGATCTGCTAAACTAAAGGTTGAGTGAACTTTGTTCAGTTTTCAGAATGTTTAAGGACTTATTAAAACATCATAACAATTTAAAATACCCTCTACTCAACAATTCGTAATTTCATAAGGTAAAGGACACTGTTCTCGGGAAATAAATGTTAGAAAGGCAATTATTTAAAACTCAAAAATGGGCTATAAGAATATGGAATGTGGTGACAGTCTTTCCCTTTGTAAAATTGTTTATGCAAATGTCTACACTTCGTGGTATTATAAAGGAATTTTCCAGCATTCAACAGCCAAGTTCATAGAAGCTATGCTTTTTGGTCTCAAGCTGCATGGGAAATACATTAATATTTTTAAAAAATCGTCTTTGTATGTTGTGGAAAGCAACAGTGTTTTGGAGGACAAATCATTCAAAAACAAAAGGCAAAAACAAGGTGTAGGCTACGTAATATATAAGTCAAAAATATCAACAATATTTAAATCATGTCTATGAAAAAATCTTTTCATTGTGAATATTCAGTGACATACAGGAAATAGATCAGGTGAATGTTGTTTGTTCCTGGTAGAATAGGGTTAGCTGACTGGCAGGAGAACTTGAGAAACAGCGCCTGAGGTCTGAGCTGCATCACTGATGCAGGTCAGAGGCACACCACAGAAGACAACAATAGGTGTAGTGCTTACTGTATGTGCTGTGTAATTTCTACTAAGAAATATAGTGCATCAAAATAAAAAGATTGAAGAAAATGAAAAAGGTCAATATTTAGAAGAGTTTAAGGAAAATTGCTGGACCACCTACGACGCGTTTATGTTTTGCCACTTACAACCTTTGGTCAGCCATATCAGCACCATGTAAATGCTGATGAATAATTTATTTAGTGTAAGTTTACTTAAGTTAGGGTAGGAAGTGCTGCCGCATAAGACAATATAGGGACTTGTCATTTCGATTTTTCTGCTGTAATACGTACACTTTATTTTTGTGTATTATTTAGATTCTGAGGGCGCAGATGGGGTTTGATGCGACTTGCACACCATGCACTGCGTTTATGGAGTAGCAAGTGGGGGTAATTGTGAGCGTACAAGCTGTGGCAGGAGATTAGAGCGGCAGTTTCCCGCCGCAGAGCACGTGGCTGGGGGTCGCTACGGGGCCATGGCGAGCGGATAGCGTTACTATAGCACAGAAAAATTGATAAATACAAAACCAAGAGTGACGCTGAGGTGCGGTTTGGCACCCATTGAGAGAAATATATGTAAAAATTATCTAGACGCGCCACAAAAATGTATAATAGTTTAATAGTTATTATTCTCTTAAAAACTGTAAATTTATGAATGTTCAAAAGCTAGTATCTCGGCAATGCTTTGGCCGATTAATATAAACAAAGTGTCTAGTGGTGCGGCTAGTAGAGGTGCAATGAGCAATCGTACGCAATGTAGCATAGTGTGTACCAAAGGTAATAAATAAATTTAAAGAGACTAAACTAGTGACAGCATTACAAAGTTTAGAGAGGTAGATGAGTAATGAAGTATTTTTTTATTTGTCTATTTATGTTTAGTATCAAAAATCCGGGAAAAGCAAAATCACGCCACAAGAACATTATCTGTGCGAAAATGGTGACAGATACAAAAAATCGGACTTTAGATTGTTACTGCCCGGAAAATTTCCATATTTTTCAATGTATCATATGTGTTTTTGTGTTTAGTTTTATAATATTCGTAATTTTTGTCAGACATTGTTTAGAGTTAGACAGTCGTTTCGAGGGTGCATAGGGCTGCCATCTTTGAGGACAGGGGAGTTGGTATTAAGCGACGCTAGGAGCCAGACGTGACGCGCATCTGGGTATAGTAGGTGAGTTGGTAGCCACGTTTGCGGACAAGTATGTATGTAGTGACGGTCGAAAACGATCAAGTGGACCGCAATATGGCGGCTTAGGACAGCAGACAAGAGTGTATTTTGTGAACTTCGAACAGGCTGTCGAGTGCCGTGATCGCGACATGTAAATTTAATAGTGAACTGATGTAGCATCAGTTATTGACAGCCGCCCTTACATAAGAGCCCCTCAGACTGTATTTTAAGTGTTTAGTGAATATATTGAAGAAAAATAAACTACTTGTTCAAATTATAAATCAACGTGGGTGATTCAGTATTTTAAATTTCACCGCAATACCTGCCTGCAATGTTTTGTTATATTTTATTTCGGCTTAAAAATTGAGTTTACAACAGGTGTGAGCTGGCACCCTATGACTCCATCACCTATGCCGAAAGAAAGTGCCTTTTCATTGGTCCCTGGCTTGTGAATCGGCTTTCCAAACGTTAAAGCGGAGGTTGCACTCTGTGGTGTGTCTCATGCCATATAAACCCTCTCTTCCCCTCCTCTTGGCTACAGACACCTCAGACTCTGGTATTGGGGCTGTCCTTTCGCACTGTCTATGGGATAGATCGGAACACCCGGTGGCGTACATATCTAAATCCCTTACACAGGCCCAATGCAAATATTCTCAAATTAAGAAGGACGCCCTAGCCATCGTGTTTGCCTGTACCAAATTCCTCCTGTACCTTTACAGTAGGTCTTTTCACTTAATCACTGACCATAAGCCCCTTATGGCCTTATTTTCCCTGTCAGCCCAGTTACCCGTGAAGACTTCCCACTGCCTGCAGCGATGCGCCCTATTCCTTTCACGTTTTAGGTACACCATCCATTTCCGGCACACCTCCCAGTGCACCAACACCAATGCCTTGTCTCA
Organism: Schistocerca americana; assembly: GCF_021461395.2. NCBI lineage: Eukaryota > Metazoa > Arthropoda > Insecta > Orthoptera > Acrididae > Schistocerca > Schistocerca americana. The sequence goes on along the minus strand of NC_060119.1, from coordinate 341,251,292 downwards.
GCTCCTCTCCGGCCAGGATTCGGCATTCGATTCATCAGACCTCCTAATTTTTCAGGTCGATGACAATATACAGCTGCATTCCCAGTCACAGCTGAGAGGGTGGCCGCAGGGAAGATCACCACAGATCCGCTCCTCCACCTTGTGCGTGCGCTATGTTCTCTGTGGCTGGCCATTGCTTCCTCCGCCTCATGCCCAGGCTGATCTCTGATTCTTCTTCTCCATCTGCCATCAACTGTTGGCTGTCAACTGGGTGCTCCTCAATGTGGAAAATGGCACCACTCCACGAGTCATTGTACCGACTTCCCTGCGGTCCCAGATTCTCCACATCTTACGTCAAGGTCACTGGGGTATTGCCCGGATGAAACCCATTGCACATCGCCATGTCTTCTGGGTAGGCATGACAGCTGATGTGGAGCACATGGTTCGAGGTTGTCAGCAGTGTATCTAGGCCCTTCCCACACCACGCTGGTCCTTCCAGTCCTGGCCTGCCACTTCCCTAGCGTGCGAACGCATCCATGTGGATTCTGCAGGACTTTTCCTCGGCGCTTATTGGTTACTCATCACAGATGCCTACGCCCACATCCCTTTCATTATCCCATGTTCCTCTATCACCACAGAGAATACCATCATGGCCCTGTCAAAAATCTTTTCCACTGAAGGCCTTCCCATCACCTTGGCATCAGACAATGGCCCGCAATTTCGCTGTCAAGAGTTCGCCAGATTCTGTCACGATAATCGCGGACTTGGTCGGCAGTGCGTTGTCTGTGTGGCGTTTATGTTCACTACATCTCTCTTGTACCGTCCGGATGATCTGGCCTATATACATTTTTCCGCACTGGCAAGGGATACTGTAAACCCCCGGTTTCCGGAGTCCTAAGTCGTCCTTGATTGATCCTAATAATGTTTTCGTTTTGGATGGAGGGCGAAACACGCACTTGACATTAAGTTTTCTGAGTATGTCAAGTGCCCTCTTCCAACACAATAGCTGCAAACAGTCTTTGGCGCCCATCCCTTGTCCTGGTATCCAAGTTTCATTTTAAAACAAGCATAGTAAACTTTTTTTAAAAGTCTGCTATTTTTGCTTAAGCATTGAATAATGTCTACAAATATAACAGAAAACATTTGAGCTGTTCACACCCTTGCGTGAAGACATTGTAGTAACTACAAAAAGTAGGTGAACTGTTTCATTAACTTTGTCTTAAATATATAGTATTATAACAGTATAGCACTGGTAATGCAAGCCTGTGTGATAAACAACACAAAAACAAATAGCATCAACAAGTGTAACAGCCTAAAGGTATATATATCCGTTTCGAGACATTTCCCTCCAACAATACGCATAACCTACAGGCACTGCGACGTATAATAGAAGTGAAACTGTTGCAAAGGTGTATGTGACAGGAAAAACTAAAAACAGATTTGTAATCAGCATAAAAATTTGAGGTAGTATCGCATATTAATTTTCAGTTATCTAATACCATGCAGACTAGTGTTATCAGCATCGGGTTCCCCTCTTGGGGAAGGATTTTGTCGACAGTTTTTGCGCTGGACCATCACAATTAAGGGATTTCTGTCATCAGTCCTCTTTACCAGAGCTGGCATCATCAGTCTGCATATTCGGCATCCGTGGGCTACAGACAAGGCACATGCTCAGAGGAACTTGCATTCGTCAGGGCCATCTAATGTGGCAACTAAGCATTTCCGGACGCACGTTCATAGTACCTTTCTTTCCTCCACTTCCAATCATGAGTTCGTCCCTGTAGTTTGTCGGTTTCATTAATGTTCACCCTATAACTGTAATTAAGTTTATATTATCAATAATACATCTGTCTGCATGTTTTATTTAAATCATAATCGATGGGCTACTTGGCAGTTACGTTGATTTAGTTTGTAGCTATGATCTGAGAAAGTCACAGTTTTGTCATAACCAAACCTAAGCTTTCATTCTCTCACTCCATTCACCCTCTGTATTTCAATCCCTTCCATACAAACACACACACACACACACACACACACACACACACACACACACAGATGCTAAAAATTTAAAGTAGTTTATTAACAGAAAACAAAACGTTGTTTATTTATGAATTTTGCCTTTGTTGACAAAGTAATTATTACACTTAATGTTTCTCATGCTTCTTACTGTTTGCTTAAATGTGCATGAAGCGTTGAGTTATGTGTGCTTGACAGAAATGAGTCTGTAACTGTTGGAGATATTTCATCTATACAGCCAAAAACTTCTACATAGCTTTGAGGATTGTTCCAAAGCAGGCCTTTGTTTTGCTGCACGTTCTTTCTACTTTCTGGACTATAGTCGCCATCTTTGCTTCGTTTAGCATTCAGAAAGTGTGATGGTGAATGTGTTGCATACTCGGTTCCCTAGACAAACAATCAAACAGCTTGTATTAATAAGTTTTATTACAACAAGGCAAATTCAAATACTTAAGTTTGAACTGAGAATGCTTGTAGTACTTAATACATGTTCATCTACAAGTGCAATGACGCAGATGTGTCGCAAGCAAAGGGCAACGTACAATACAATCAACCTTCTTCAGAATATGCAAACACAAGTAACACTTCTGGTCCTAACAACTGCGACTAATAAAAGTCTGTCAACTGAACTGCAGTGACTGCTGATATCTAACTGTTCTACGTGGAGATTGCTAATGACAAGGCTACGACGTGTTAGCTAATGAAGTGGGTGACGTTGAAGCTGCTATCGAAGTGCTCCCACCAGTAGGGCGCGTCGCTTATGACGTCTTCACCTAGGGGCCGATGCTGTCGTGTTGTCGTCCTGGAGGGAGGTCGGTCATCGTGCGATAGGCTGACCTCTTCTCACAGCCATCTCTTCTCTGTATTTCCCGACTGGCATGCCGGACCTGATTTTATGCCGTAACCGAATGCGACGTAACACGACAGGATTAGTAGCTTTTATTTATATCTTTCTTTTTACTTTCTTATTATATTTTCGCTCATCGTCCAAGTCAAAGACCTACAAAACTGTGATCCATATTGTGGTATTGTCCAAGGAGTAAGGTGCCATTCTTAACTTAGTACCTCACAACAGAACCACAAGCTAAAGACAGCCATAACCAGACACAACCACGAATGAGAGGCGTTGACCAAGACACGCCCTCAACAAGTTCTTCCACTTTGAAGCCAACTCTAAGCGACACTGTTATGAGCACCGTTATATTTCACATCCAGTGTCGTTCGTTACAACAGTATACCAAAGTTCATATTTAAATGTAAACTGATATTTGACTGTTATTTAGTACAAGAACTAAAAACAGTTGTGAAATTACAGTATTAAGTTTCAGAATAATAAACCGTTAATGCCGGGGTCTGCAACTGATCAAATGTGTATTATCCCTCATAGGGACATGGCCGTCATCCAAATTTAAATATTCTGTATTAAAGTGTTTCACTGAAACTGAACTAATTGTTAATTATATGTTGTAGCATCTATTCTACTGCCTCCAGAAGTTAAACCCTCTGACCTGTTGTATAGGCCTGCTACAACATATAAAATGGCTAGGAGTGCGGTTCTCACGTGTGTTCAAGTGCGTTTTTTCGTCTGCCGTACATAATTATGGCGACAAGTAAATTTTGACTTGACTTCCACCATTTCCTGTCTATTTAATCCTGCTTGGTGCAACGATAGTCACTGTGGCCATAATTTTTCTGTCTTACGTATCTAGGTTAAAGCCTCTAATCGTGTCGGAGTCCCCATGTGACCTGTCATTGAAGAGAATTGTTCGGTGTCCGTCGCGGCAGACTGGATGACTGCTGCTCAGCGTTCAACAGATGAAAAACTTACTATTACAACAAGCAATACCACAGCCGGTTGCTGCACCCAGATTTGGCCAATTTAATTACAAACGAAAGAACTGTTTGGAAAATCACAATCAAGTGGAAGTAGGGGTGATCGGGGGACGTTGGCCACGGTTCAGTCGAGTTAATTCATATAATAGATGCTAGATCGTGCTAGGAATCAATCACCAGGTTGGCAGCACTGTCGCCCTCGCTCTACACGTCCAATATGGCCGGCGGAGCAGTTTCGGACAAGTTATATTGATTAATTGCTTTTGTGCGTGTTTCAGTAAAATTCGTCGGTTGAATGTGTACTATTTAACTTTTGCTTACTTTAACCGCAACAGGTGAGTAGTGTAATTAAAGTTCGTAGTTTAAGTATTATTTCTATACGTCGTACAATCTAAATTGCTCCAGTGGATTTTGTAACGAACAGAGAGCAGGCTGACCCAGAGACGACGGGGCAAGATAGCCATCCAGGCCAACCTGCCTCGTCCTATATATATTTGTTAAACTCGATGAAATGTTTGTTATTTTCAATGATAGTAATATTTAAAATTCGTCAAATTTATTAAATTATTAACATAATTTTCGAAGTTAAACATATTTCGGTACGTTTCAGAGGTGAAAAGATCGTCATACTTACGAGGTGAAAAGCGTTTTGAAAGAAAACACCAGCCCGTAAATTTTGTTATAATCTTAAAAAACTATGTGTGTTGTCGGAATCTGGTTCATTTCCTTGTTTTTAGATCGTATGAGTCACGGCCTTTGTTTAAGCCTTCCTTTTATTTGTAGGAACGTAAAAATGGTCCTAAATTATAAAACAAAAAGGGAACGAGTAATGATTTCTGAAGATACGACGCTAAAAGTAGTTTTAGAAGTAAAAGAAAAGGATATATTGGTGAGGGCTTAATGCCGAAAAGAGGCCTTGGGATAAATTTGGCTACGATAAAAAATTTCAGGTACGAAATATTGTTAACTTAAATTATTTTTATTTGCAAACCTATTTTTCAATTTCTAATGTTGGCTCTCTTTCCCTGCTACTGCCATTGTGTCTATCTCTATGTCGTATTGTGGACTGTACTGATTAGTATCTTTCTCTTCCTCTCTCTTGATCTTTCTCTCTCTCTCTCTTTCTCTCTGTCTCTCTCCCTCTCTCTAAGTTGGAAATGTCGGGAAGCGATTACTAGTTTGGCACAATGCACCAGCTTCAACAATCATAATGTAAAACTGTTTTTAATAATTTCGACATCGTTTTAAAAAGATTTAAAGTGAACCCTGCGGATATCCGTAGCGTTGAATAAAAGGGAATAACTACCGTCCAGCATCCTGATCGTGTAATCGCTCGTAGAGGTTTTCGCCAAATAGGGTGAGTGACATCGGCTGAGAGAGGGTCGCCTGTTACGATCGCTTTTGTAGTTAGTGCGTTGGGTAATAGTGTGCCTCCATTCTTCATCTACCCGAGGATCAACTTCAAGCCTCAATTTATCCGTGACGGCCCGGTTGGGCGTGTGGAGCAGCTTATCTTTCGTAATGGATGACGGAGACAAACATTGCAAAATATATGAAACATTTTGTCCTGCACGATTGCTGCTCAAAAGAATGCCTTTGCTTGGTTTTGATTGATAACCATAATTCGCCTCTGGACTCGGAAGTTCTTGATTATAATAAAGACAATGGGATCACATGTATACCATTTCCGGCGCACTGTAGCTATAAGCTACAGCCTTTAGACGTAGGTGTTTATGGAACTTTTAAAAAGTTCGTGAACTCAGCATGTGACGCATGGGCTACCAATATAAATGGCCTGTGACAATTTACGACGTCCCGTCTATAGTGCGAGTATCATCTCCAAATGCTGCAACTTCCGATAACATAACCAATGGATTGAAGGTCACTGGGATCAACCACTTTAACAAAAATATTTTGACTGACAGTTATTTTATGCCTTCTAACACTTCGGACAGGCCAACTAAACACTGAAAGCAGTCCATCAACTCGAGTTTAAATAAACGCTATGCCCACCACCTCACAGCATATTCTGACGTTTCCTTCAACGACCAAAGAAGGGGTACCATCAGAGGAAATTTCACAGTCACCGGAACAGTAAGATCATTTCCAGCTCCAGAAGAGCTGAGATCTTTTGAGGAAACAGACCCCAGAAAAGGTATTGCAGCAGTGAAAAGAAGAAGAGTTTCTGCCGGAGTGACAGACACTGCAGTAAAAAAGCCTTCAAGGAAGGAAAAAAAGGTGCAAAAGAAAAGAAGGCGGAAGCAGTGGAAGGAAAAATTAAACCACAGGCTAAAAAACACTTTTTCAAGAAGAAAGTACGAGCAATGGTAGAATGAAATTAACTAAATCAATTGCAGTAGGCCTACAACAGCAGAGGAAACCAAGGCAAGATAAAGATGATGACGACGAGGGCGATGAGGAAGATGAAGATTCACTGTGTCTAAGGTGGCTCTAACCTTTTCCTAACAGACAACCTGGAGCACAATGGGTTCAGGGCACAAACTGCCAGCGTTCTGCTCATCAAACATGCGTGAAAAATGAAATCCGTGGACTATTTTATGAATGTTATAACTGTGCTGACCCTTTGGATCTGCACAGTGATTAAAGTTAGCTGGTTTGTATTAAGAAACTATAAATCCTAGTTTAAGCTTTCCGGTTGTCATAATAAAATGTTAAGCATTTAACTCAATATTCAACTTTATTTTATGTACTTTAAAGTATGTTTCTTGATAACTATCAGCTTTATATACTAGTTTACCTTATTAAAAGATCGCATGGGTCAACGTGACCCAGCCTCTAGGTCAACTTATCCCGAGGTAAGGGCAGATTGAACCACTTAATATATGTCCAGTAATTAATTTTGTTTTTAATTTTTTAACTCATATTTTTAAGTTTAATAATTGCCGTCCAGATTCAGTAAGACTGCTCTAAAATTTAACAATAGTTTCATCAATTTAAATATGTAAAAAATTAATATAAAAAATAAAAAAATGTGGCCAACGCGCTCCGTTCTACCTACATTTCCCAGTCTACAGCATTAAAGGCATAACCCACGTTGCGTTCTTTGTGTCCGCTTGAGGCATAGCGTCTTGTCTCGCGGCTGTGTATATTGGACAGTAGCAATCTGATAGATACAATAATGATTCATGGTTCCAGCAAGACAGATGAGAGATCTGGTCCAGAAGTAGTTTCAAGTAGTTACGGCTGTGGCCGAAAGGTGTCAGCATCTTACAGAGTATGAAATCCAATTGTCAGCACAATGTATATTGGAAATAATACATTATCTTTTATTAATTTTATGTCTTCTATTAATCACTGATGATTTAACATGTTTAGTTATTAGTGTGAATGAATATATGAATGCGAAGTATAGAATAAGTGAATATTACCATGTCTATTAACTGTGTCCTTCAGGGGAAATTTGTAAAGTGCAGCTAGCAATTTTACGGTCCTGGTAACACAAGAAACATTTTATGATAATTAAGTTACTTACAGCGGAAGTTATTTTGATATTTGTGGATTACCTAAACTTGTTAATTTAATAAGTCGCTTATAAAGGCTGCTAGGTTGTCATGGGTGAAATCTAAAAGACTTAGAATCGTGCAGTTCAGTACTAACATCGAACTGGCTATGGTGTGAATCAACCAGTCAGAGGACAGTATGTTTACGCTTATGCTCTGGACTAAAAGAATTGCTTTCTAACGTCTAGATAAATTTCGGATCTCAGCCTTGATCATGTTCGGAGGTGGTTATAAAGAGTTCTGAAGATGTGATGATTTTGTGAAATAATGAGTTAAAACTGACTATGGAGTGCCACCAAATGAATTCAAATGAATTTGAAACACGAAAAACCGAAATTGCGTTTTTTATAAGTAAACTGTGGCTTTTCAATCAACCAAAATCCGTCTAGTGTAGCGCGCAAGCCGGAAACGAGAACTGAATGTTCGAAGGGAGCGAGTTGTGGAGTATTTACTCAAGCATTCTGTCTTAGACAATACGTTTTATAATCGGTCTGGTTACAGTTTCGGTTATTTACTTAAGCTTGCTATTAGCAATGACTGTGATTGCGTGTGAGTGTCGACACTATAACTAAAGGTTAGCACCGGCTTGGCAGTGTTTGCATCAAACGAATGACAATATTTTGAAGTTTTCACTCACAAACTACCTTACAACTAATCAGTCAGTTAACCTGACACCAATAAAACATTTGATACAACTTATAGAGATGTGTAGTGCGGCAAGTTTTCGTAACAGCTTTCTCTAGCCAACGAGCACTACTCGTTTCCTAACAGGTTTTCTAACTGTCAGTGTGTCAGTCCTACTTGAAAGTACACTGTGTTTTGAGATTCTTTTATCGGAACACAGCAAAATTATGTGCTGCATTCCATATGGAAATTTACTGTGCTTGATATACTTACGAATTGTGGATTTATATCAGCCATACCATCGTTGTGCCACAGCAGGATATATTGCACGAATTCTTACCAAATTTCACCATGGTGTAGTTTTTATCTGTTCTACATTAGGACATGGAAATAACGTTTGGGCAAACATAGGCACAACTTGTAGTGACTTGGTTGTGTAACCATTGCCTCAGTTGCCTGGTCTAATTACTTCTTGTAATTTTTGTCAGATGTGTGATCGTAAGACCCCTTCTATTCTCCAACTGGTGTTTTTACATTTGAAAATGACGACGTAGTTCGTTGAAACCGAAAATGTAACCCTTTCTTTCCAAAGGATATATATATATATATATATATATATATATATATATATATATATATATACACTCCTGGAAATTGAAATAAGAACACCGTGAATTCATTGTCCCAGGAAGGGGAAACTTTATTGACACATTCCTGGGGTCAGATACATCACATGATCGCACTGACAGAACCACAGGCACATAGACACAGGCAACAGAGTATGCACAATGTCGGCACTAGTACAGTGTATATTCACCTTTCGCAGCAATGCAGGCTGCTATTCTCCCATGGAGACGATCGTAGAGATGCTGGTTGTAGTCCTGTGGAACGGCTTGCCATGCCATTTCCACCTGCCGCCTCAGTTGGACCAGCGTTCTTACTGGACGTGCAGACCGCGTGAGACGACGCTTCATCCAGTCCCAAACATGCTCAATGGGGGACAGATCCGGAGATCTTGCTGGCCAGGGTAGTTGACTTACACTTTCTAGAGCACGTTGGGTGGCACGGGATACATGCGGACGTGCATTGTTCTGTTGGAACAGCAAGTTCCATTGCCGGTCTAGGAATGGTAGAACGGTGGGTTCGATGACGGTTTGGATATACCGTGCACTATTCAGTGTCCCCTCGACGATCACCAGTGGTGTACGGCCAGTGTAGGAGATCGCTCCCCACACCATGATGCCGGGTGTTGGCCCTGTGTGCCTCGGTCGTATGCAGTCCTGATTGTGGCGCTCACCTGCACGGCGCCAAACACGCATACGACCATCATTGGCACCAAGGCAGAAGCGACTCTCATCGCTGAAGACGACACGTCTCCATTCGTCCCTCCATTCACGCCTGTCGCGACACCACTGGAGGCGGGCTGCACGATGTTGGGGCGTGAGCGGAAGACGGCCTAACGGTGTGCGGGACCGTAGCCCAGCTTCATGGAGACGGTTGCGAATGGTCCTCGCCGATACCCCAGGAGCAACAGTGTCCCTAATTTGCTGGGAAGTGGCGGTGCGGTCCCCTACGGCACTGCGTAGGATCCTACGGTCTTGGCGTGCATCCGTGCGTCGCTGCGGTCCGGTCCCAGGTCGACGGGCACGTGCACCTTCCGCCGACCACTGGCGACAACATCGATGTACTGTGGAGACCTCACGCCCCACGTGTTGAGCAATTCGGCGGTACGTCCACCCGGCCTCCCGCATGCCCACTATACGCCCTTGCTCAAAGTCCGTCAACTGCACATACGGCTCACGTCCACGCTGTCGCGGCATGCTACCAGTGTTAAAGACTGCGATGGAGCTCCGTATGCCACGGCAAACTGGCTGACACTGACGGCGGCGGTGCACAAATGCTGCGCAGCTAGCGCCATTCGACGGCCAACACCGCTGTTCCTGGTGTATCTGCTGTGCTGTGCGTGTGATCATTGCTTGTACAGCCCTCTCGCAGTGTCCAGAGCAAGTATGGTGGGTCTGACACACCGGTGTCAATGTGTTCTTTTTTCCATTTCCAGGAGTGTATATATATATATATATATATATATATATATATATATATATACTGCGACTATAGCTTCGCTATTATCGTGTCAAATAAACTTTCGAATTTAAACCTTCGTATCTCGATAACGGATAAACATTATTGGATAAAAAAGTTTCGTTTTGACTTTGTGCATTTATGTACTTTAGTTCAAAATTTGAACCGATTCGTACACTTTTGCAGTATAGAGGTGACGAGCTTCGAAAACTTCCCAGAAAAATGTATTTTTTGTACGTAACTGCGCTTAAAATTCGAACATGCACATACAAAAGGCGCCATTAAACTAAACTAACCTCCTCCCGAACAGACCATGAAGGCCCAACGATACCGACCGGCCGCCATCTCGTCCTCAGCCCATAGGCGTCACTGGATGCGGATATAGAGGGGCATGTAATCAGCACACCGCTCTCCCAGTCTCCCAGCCGTATGTTGGTATCCGAGACCGGAGCCTCTACGTCTCAATCAAGTAGCTCCTCAGTTTGCCTCACAAGGGCTGAGTACACCCCGCTTGCCAACAGCGCTCGGCAGACCGGATGGTCTCCCATCCACGTGCTAGCCCCGCCCGACGTCGCTTAGCTTTGGTGATCTGACGGAAACCGGTGTTAACATTGCGGCAAAGCCGTTGGCAAAGGCGCCATTAGCTGAGGAATAATTTTAGAATAATTAACATTTTTTTTCAAAATGAATTAATCGGTTTGCACAACTTGCCTCGGCTCCATTTCGTCGTTCAATTCTTGCTCAGTATACCCTAACACACCTACAAGAAGTCAGGAGTTCTTAAATGGCCGACGGTCCAGGCCAAACTAAAAACTTTTTGCTCAATGTTCCTAGCTCAAATAGGAATCAAGCACCAGTAAGACCCCCTCCCTCCCACCCCTCACTTCCCCCCTCCCAAAAACCACAATTCTGCACGGGGCCTTCTCAAACATAAACTGACGGAAAAGTAGTCGCAACACCAAAAAATTACTAATGTAGAGTAATGAAATTTCTGGAATATATTTGCCTGGGGAATATATTTAAGCGATCAACACTGCAAGATCATACGTAAATGTAACCGCGAGACAAGCCGTTGGAAATGTGAAAAACTGTTACTTTAATAACTTGTGCGACCGCCAGAATGCTGAATGCAAGCGTGCAAAGTGCATGCATTGTGTTGTATAAGGGCCGGATATCAGTTGCCGGCCGGTGTGGCCGTGCGGTTAAAGGCGCTTCAGTCTGGAACCGCGTGACCGCTACGGTCGCAGGTTCGAATCCTGCCTCGGGCATGGATGTGTGTGATGTCCTTAGGTTAGTTAGGTTTAATTAGTTCTAAGTTCTAGGCGACTAATGACCTCAGAAGTTAAGTCGCATAGGTTGAGATTCATAGGAAGAATTCTAAGAAAATGTGACTCATCGACGAAAGAAGTAGCTTACAAAACGCTTGTTCGTCCGATTCTTGAGTATTGCTCATCAGTATGGGACCCTTACCAGGTTGGATTAATAGAAGAGATAGACATGATCCAGCGAAAAGCAGCGCGATTCGTCATGGGGACATTTAGTCAGCCCGAGAGCGTTACGGAGATGCTGAACAAGCTCCAGTGGCGGACACTTCAAGAAAGGCGTTACGCAATACGGAGAGGTTTATTATCGAAATTACGAGAGAGCACATTCCGGGAAGAGGTTGGCAACATATTACTACCGCCCACATATATCTCGCGTAATGATCACAACGAAAAGATCCGAGAAATTAGAGCAAATACGGAGACTTACAAGCAGTCGTTCTTCCCACGCACAATTCGTGAATGGAACAGGGAAGGGGGGATCAGATAGTGGTACAATAAGTACCCTCCGCCACACACCGTAAGGTGGCTCGCGGAGTATAGATGTAGATGTAGATGTAGATAGTGCTCAGAGCCATTTGAACCATTTGAACCGGATATCAGTTCGTGGGAGAAGGTCCTTGTCTGTTGCACTTGGTCGGTCAATGCAGGGACAGTTAATGATGTACGTGGATTACTCTGGAGTTGCTATATGATGATGTCCCATATATGCTCGATAGGAGACAGATCTGGTGATTGAACAGGCCAAGGCAACATGTTGCCACTGTAAAACCCGTTGACTTACAAAAGCGGTATGTGGGTGAGCGTTATCCTGTTGAAAAACATACCATGGAATGACGTTCATGAATCGCAGCACAACACATCGAGTCACCAGATTGACGTACAGATTTGCAGTCTGGGTGCGTGAGATAATGATGAGAGTTCTCCTGCTGTCATACGAGACTCATACTAGACCATAGCTCCAGGTTTAGGTCCAGTGTATCTAACTAGCAGACAGATTCGTTACAGGCCCTCAACTGGCCTCCTCCTAAGCGACACAAGGCCATAACTGGCATCGAGGCAGAACCAGTCTTCATTAGAAACCACAGGTCTTCATCCTGCCCTTCAACGAGCTCTCGCTTGACATCAGTGAAGTCGCAAATGGTGGTGGTTTAGATTCACTGGAATCCTCGTTGCAGGCAGTGTGGCATGGCGCTATCCTTGAAGTAGCCGATTTGTGCCACTGTGGTTCCAACTGCTGCTGAAATTGCTGCTGCAGACGCAGTATGAGTCATATGGCGAACACAACGTTCTTCCCTGTCGATAACGCCACGTGGCCGTCCGGAGACCGGTCTTCTTGCGACATTACATTCTCTTTCTGCAATATCGCACAAGGAACATCCAGCTCCTCGTAGTCCTATTACACGAACTTGTTCAAACTCAGGAAGATGTTGACAATGGCATCTTCGTCCCTTTAAAGGTGGTCGTAATTAACATCAGCTCACCCAGTCCAATCTCAAAGGTATTTTACTATCACGACCGTTAAAGCTTTCACTTAAAGCGAACTTGCTTTGCGTCCTCATAGTGGTGCTACTAGAGCCTCTCTTATGCGACTGGTGCTAAATTTGAGTAAACACCATGTCTGAGATGTCTAAACGTTTCTACCAACTTTCGTTTATGCCGCACAACTCCTTCATGGTGTTGAAATTTTTTTTCCGTCAGTGTATCTGTTACAGCGCCTCCGCGCTGAAAGGATTAAATGGAGATTTCAGCTTAACAGCTGTCGATTGGGAGACTCAAGTAATTAAGGGATACAGGCACTGGGAATCGTGGGAAATGGTTTGGAATACCTTACCAGAAAATTGCTTTGAACCACTAATCACGTCCCGACCCATGAAATCAACTTATTAGATCTCTTGCTCACCAACAGACCCTAACTTTCGACTCATCGTAGAACAGCGATTAAGTGATCATAGAGATATTACAGCATCACTGAATACTGCTGTACATAGAAATATATACAAATGTAGGAAGAAATGTCTGCGTAGCAAGTGCAACAAGCAAGAGATTTCACATGGCCTCAGTGGTCAACATGAAAATTTCAGTCTCCAGCACAGGCAGTGTTGAGAACCCATCGAAAAAGTTCAAGATTGTTGTACAATACGCTTACGACAGGTACGTGCCAAGGAAGGTTGTGAGGGTTGAAAAGACCACTGTCGCTCGGCAGCCATGTCGTCAAGCTGTTAGAAAAGCAAAAAGAGCTTCACTGCAAATTTAAGGTGAGTACATACATCCTATACCTACACTGTTAAATTTGCAATATTGATGACCCTTTATCTCAGAATCTTTGAGAGATAGAGATCTGAAATTTTTAGGAAGTATAGTTTCACTCCTCTTCTGATTACTGAACCAGGATCAGAAAATACAGACATACAATTAGTTAGTTATGATTTTTCAAAAATTATGTTCATTTCTTTTTTAAAAGTTCCCTGTTCCTTCTCTAAGTAACAATCGTTACAAGTAGAGATGTTTGGTGGTTCAGAAGGTGCCGTATACTAAGAGGTAACATAGTGTAAAATAAGACATATATATCTGTTATATTTCATATGTTTATATATTATAAATATTTTAAAAATGTCATTTCCGGACAATCAAATTTAAACATTTTATTTGACATTAACTCACATATGGAGCCATGCCACCTCCTAGAACAGCCAGGCTCATAATCAGCATTATGTGGATCATGTACTTGATCATCCTGCAAACCTAGAAGCTTCCTTCTTTTCCTGCCTTTTGCTTCTTTAGTCATTTCCTCTGCTGCACGCTGCGCTTTCATGATCCTGAGTCGATTCATTCTCTGGAAGGATTACAGTGTGTTGGCTCCTAGAGTGATACCAAGTTGCTCTAGTACCCTAGTTGTCACAGCATCAAAAACACCGAAGCATTGAGTTTTCATGCCTAGAAAGACATTTTTTGGTATGCTGGTCCAAATGACATTATTGAAAGAGTCATTTGGGCTTTGCGTTCGACCATAACGACATTTGGAAACAAGATCATGGTGAGCTAACTCTGTATATATTGGCTTAATTACCTCCATCATTGCAGATGGTATGCTGTTTTTGTGCCTAAATTGTTCCTCTGTACCCGCTTCCTGAGCTTTGCAGTACTTGCACGATGAAACAGCACCAGGGAGCAAAGACCATGTATAGGTGTATCATCAGTCGAAGATTTGCGGAAGAATGTAGCCCACACCGCTCTTTTCATTCGTTGTAGCTCATGTGTGTTGTTCCTTATTGCCATTCCATAATATTGGTGTAGTTCACCATTGTCTTTGTCTGTAAGTCTTCCTTTACCATACAGAGTCTTTCCATCCGATAACTTCTATTTTCCTTTTGTCTGTTTCAATTTTCGAAGACGTGTTCCCATCCGTTTTTGAACGTGGCCCACGCATTCAATCTTCAAAGCATGCTTTCCAGCATACGGTTCGCTTTCCACAACTGATTTGAAGGCCTTCTCATCACCACCCCCCAAGTATCCAGTGTAGCACACACCTCTTTCCCGCTGTGAGCGTCTCAACACACAAAAAATTGCATCAGCTTCCATACCCCCACTAGTTCCCTCATGATTCTAGGCACAAATTGTTTTATGACCTTCACTTGTTTCATCGTCAACTGATTTACACTGATGGCAGTTTTCAGTTAACACTTCGATGTCTAAAATTTTACCTGTGTCTACACTAGTTACAGTTGCAACTGCATTTTTAGATGTGTGTCCTCTCTTCTGCCATGTACCATCAACTGCTACAAGTAAGTCTGCCTTGTTATTTAATTTTACTGCTTCTTTAGCAGCGGATTTCATAGAAGCAACAGCAACAGATTTGAAACATTCACCAATTACTTCTGTGTACTTGCCTGATCTGGCTGGTGGGTTTGACAAGTTCAGCATCGCACATAATACTTGAGCTGCATTCAATCCTTTACCTATGCAACTCATTCCACACAGGAATCTAACATCGCTCTCAAACAAGTCATTCATGCAAATCTGAGAAGTTCAAAATGACATAGAGAGCCTGCAAACTTTGCACTGAACAACAAGTTTGTTAACTAGTCCAGTCCTAGCAGATGTGTCCTCAAAGATGCAAATTTGCCCACCATAAACCTTACGTGATACAGCATCTTGTAAGACTTGTCCTAACACACTCAAATCTAATAAAACATAACCTTAACTATTTACATGATCTCCTTTGTCAATTAAAGGTTTCCAAGCTTCCTCCTCGAAGCACTAGTAGGCGTGTCCTTTTCGTGTGTTTGTAAACATCTATTTCAAGATCAGCACTGGATTCAGATCCAGTCTTATGCTGATTTCCATGGAAATGTCGCTTCTTAAAAGAACTCTTACTTTTCGTCTTGCTGAAAAGAGGTGTAATAACGTGTAATAGTACACCAAACAACCATGTTTACAGTTCAACACCTATAAAACACTACACCCACAAAGTAAATCCAAAAGATGCATGTGCAATACCGCCATATCTGTTTACACACTGCATCCAACCTCTTAATATTAATTCAGGGACTAAATAGGTCAAAACAGTCTAGTAGATTGAATAGTTCCAGATATAACAAGTTAATGCAGAATGACCAGATTTTTTTAACACTTGTACTATTAATTTTGAAATGATAAAACGTATACTTCCAATTGGAATTAATCGACAAATGATGTATCAAGTTATTCAGGAGAGATCAAATATTATTATGAGATAATAATCAGAAAATGTCACTTTTTTACCAATTTCACCATATGTACTACTCTTTACATAGTCATAGCCTCACAGAAAAGAGAAGCATCGACTGCAGTAATTATTAGTACAAGGAGAGTCATGCGCGAAGAATTCAGGAAATTCGAAAGTAAAGTTCTACCTTCCCATTTGACAAAAAATCCTAAGAAGTTCCGGTCGGATATTAAGTGAGCAAACAGATCTACATCTACATCTACATCTACATCTACATGACTACTCTGCAATTCACATTTAAGTGCTTGGCAGAGGGTTCATCGAACCAAAATCATACTATCTCTCTACCATTCCACTCCCGAACAGCGCGCGGGAAAAACGAACACCTAAACCTTTCTGTTCGAGCTCTGATTTCTCTTATTTTATTTTTATGATCATTCCTACCTATGTAAGTTGGGCTCAACAAAATATTTTCGCATTCGGAAGAGAAATTTGGTGACTGAAATTTCGTAAATAGATCTCGCCGTGACGAAAAACGTCTTTGCTTTAATGACTTCCATCCCAACTCGCGTGCCATATCTGCCACACTCTCTCCCCTATTACGTGATAATACAAAACGAGTTGTCCTTTCTTGCACCCTTTCGATGTCCTCCGTCAATCCCACCTGGTAAGGATCCCACACCGCGCAGCAATATTCCAACAGAGGACGAACGAGTGTAGTGTAAGCTGTCTATTTAGTGGACTTGTGGCATCTTCTAAGTGTCCTGCCAATGAAACGCAACCTTTGGCTCGCCGACCGTCCAGGCACTCTCTGACCATAATACCATCGAAACAGAGAATGAGACAGAGAAGACCGAATTACTAAACACTTTCTCCAAAACAGTTTCACTGAGAAACGCCACACTGTAGTTCTTCTTTCAAATCGTCGCACGATCGCCAAGATCACACATATCGAAATAAGTGACCGTCGGATAGAAAAGCAAATCAGATAGTTCAACAGATCAAAACCACTGGACCTGACGGGATGCAGACAGTATTCTAAAGAGAATATGCAAAGGAACTTGCTCCTCTTCTAGCAGGAGTGATTATAGAATTTATGGTGACCAGAAATTTCCTCTCTAGGAAACAATCTGGGTTCCGAAAACAACGACAGTGTGAAACCCAGTTCGCTCTATTCATCTACGAGACCCACAACACAGTAGGTACTGGCGGTCAGGTTGATGCCTTGTTGTTTGACTTCCGCAGTGCCTTAGATACAGTTCCGCAATGATACCTAAAAAATATGAGCTTACAAATGTCAGACCAGCTTTGTGACTGATCTGAAGAGTTTCTTGGAAATATTACACAGTACATCATTCTGAAAGGGGACAAATCTGCAGACTTTGGACGTACCCAAAGAAAGTGGTATAGGACTATACAAAGTAATAGTCAGATACACTTTATGTGGCCTGGTGGACAATGTCGGAAGTTGTACAAGGCTTTTTTCAGATGATCCTGTTGTGTACAGAGAGGCTGCAATGAAATAACATGGTAGCGACGTGCAGAAAGATCTGCAGATCAAATCGTGGTCCAGGTGGTAACAATTGATCCTTAGCATAAACAAACATAATGCACATAAGTAGGTAGAAAGACGCTTTATTAGGTGATATAACGATTGCAGAACAATCACCTAAGAAGTCATATCGATAAGATATCTAGAAATATGCGTACATACCGGTTTAAAGTGGAACGACCACATAAAACTAATTGCTGGTAAAGCAGGTGGGGGATTGATATTCACTGGAAGAATCCTCATGAAATGTGGCCCACTCTCAAAGGAAGTAGCTTACAAAACCCTCGTTCGACCAATACCGGAATATTGCTGTACGAGGTAGGACTGATAGAGGAAGTAGAGAATACCCCAAGAAGAGTAGCACATTTCCTCACAGCTTCATATAGTGAACGGGAAAGGAACACGGAGATGCTCAGCCAAACTCCGTCGCAGACGCTGCAAGGGGGGCGTGCTGTATCATGTTACTGTTCACTGTTGAAGTTGGTTGATTGGTTCTCGGGAAGGGGACCAAACAGGGAGGTCATCGGTCCCATCGGATTAGGGAAGGATGGGGAAAGATGTCAGCCGTGCCCTTTCGAAGAAACAATCTCGGCATTTGCCTGAAGCAGTTTAGGGACATAAACCTGAATCAGAATGGCCGGATGAAGATTTGAACAGTCCTCCTATCGACTGCGAGTCCAGTGCGTTAACCACTGCGTCATCTCCTTCTGTCCGTTAAAGTTTCTAGAGCTTCCTCCTACATATATCTCACGAAAAGACAATGAAGATATAGAAAGAGAGACTCGAGTTTACACAGAGACTTACCAGCAATCGTATTTCCTGCGAACCACTCGCGAATGGAACGGCAAAAGAGGGAAGTGACAGTGAAAACGAATTATACCACGCCACGCACCCTAAGATTGTTTGCGGAGTATAGTTGTAAACGTAATGTAGATTTTACCTGCTGTGTTAGGATGAGGGCAGATCACGCGTCATCGCGAAAATTCTGCCGTTAATGTGGCACAATGTAATGGTGTTGCAATGGCTGTGGAGTACAACTATCCACAATATCGGAAGTAAATCTTCAACGCGCTAGCGCTTTGCTTCAGTGTAACAGTAGTTTGTTTAGCTTGATCACGATTAATATCGTCTCCACCAAACTGACCAGTTTCACAGTTTTCTTGTGAGACGTAATTTAATGTGATTTAGAGAAAATGGTTGCAGTTGCACACATATAAATTTTGATAAATATCAGCAATTTTGAATTACTTTCATAGAAAATTTCATGTAGTTTAACAAAGTTACTACTGAGTTTTTTAAACGTGTAACATACGACTTGCGTTGTTAAACAGTGTCTCATGTTTAATACGTCAGATAAAATAGGATGATCTGTGTTTATTTCTGTCCTATTTTTCAGATGGAATACAAAATAATTTATAAATTGTGCTAGGAGTATTAAATTTTCTATGCTTAAATTAATTGCATCTGCTTTCACTAAAAGTTTTTCAAGATTTCAGTAATTACTTTGAATGAAAGTGAATTGCTCCTGCTTTTACTATTTAGCACTTGAATAAGATTCAAGGGAATTTATTTCTGTTACAGAGGAGTTCCTATGTAGGACTTATTTGACAACTAATTACATCTGTCACTACCAGGTACCTGATGTTGCTTTATTTTGAACGGTGTGACGAGAACTCAAGGACAAGCAACTAGAACTAGTATCTTTTGGAGCGGGGTGATTGGGGGGTTGGGAGGGGGGGGGGGGGAGAGAAATGTTCTCGAACCGGCCTTAGTAACGGAGAAGGTGCATGCTATGCGGCGCATTTTGCAATGTCAACAAGAAGGGGTTGCAGAGCTCCAGCCCACAAGTCTGATGGGTTGTACGCTTTACTTATATATACCTACAGTTACATATATTCTCCACTATTCACCTTATGCTACATGGTGGAGGTACTTGGTGTATGACAATCACTCCTCCCTGTCTTGTTCTAGTTGTGAACTGTCCTGGATGACAACGATTGTTGGCAAGTTGCTGTGTGAGCGCGTACCTTTCTAATGTACGTCGCTTATTTCAGCTTAATGGGCTTTTCGCAAGATATACATGGGAGGAAGGAATATATAGGGTGAATCAATTAAAACTTGCTTTGTAAATATTGCGGAAGTGGAAAGCGCTGTTGATGTGCGGTTTTTACAGAATGGATTGGTAGTCAGAGGCTCGTATTGTTAGCCAGTCCATAGATTATAACTGTTAGCACCACAGGCGAAAATTTGGATCGTCAATTTTACTGGAGGACCAAGAATTTAAAGGGCTATATAACGTTTCGGATCCATTCAGATTGCGATGAATGACAAAATATGTAGAGAAGCACTTAACTACTGACAACAAACACACACAAAGAAAATATACATATTCGCCTTTCAGCATACGAGGCACGCGGGCCCCGGCATACCCTCGAGCACAGTGCATAACTTATGATCTATCTTTATGCGGATGGGAGTCACAGGGAATTCTCGCAGTCTTAGGATAAAATTAGAGACTGAAAGGCCCACTCGCACTGTCTTTGACCAACCTGCCTTGCAGCACCGTTACCGATTTAATCTGCAGCTGACCAGAAGTAGATCACTACATTCCACGACTGGAATGGACCTTGCCGAGTCCTCGTCCATCAAACTGCACAAGATTTCTCCAAATGCGCCTATGTCTAGGAGTTAGCACCCCTTATCAGTGTATAGCAGTAGATTTGAAGGTGTTGTGATGTAATAGCAGACGTTTAAGAAGAACAAGAAACGAGTGCTTTTTATGCATGATGGAGATCCAGACAGATGGAATTCGCGTGTGTGAAGAGCTTTTTACGTGCACCTTTATGACAATTTATGAGTTGTTTACGTGTCTACACTTCAGTGAAGTGCATTATTTCGGCGATTTACGATTAGTTTGCAGGTCTATAGGCTGTGTAATGTATTATTTCGACAGTTTACAATTAGCAAGCCTCTTTGCAGAGCCTTTTACATGCGTTATTTTGACAGTTTACGAGTTGTTTGCGTGTCTGTACATCAGTGTACTGCATTATTTCGGTTTTTTACTAGTAGTGACCCCCAAGCACATCAGAGTGAGTGTTTTGCATCAGTGTAATAAATAAACTATGTGTAATCAATCCCTAAATTAACTGTTCCAAAATAAATAAAGAACAGTCCTTCCTATCCAGCAGCCCAGAAAAGGCTGAGTCCTTTCCCTGCCATTTTTCCTCAGACCGCCATGGGGTGATAGCTCCTGCTGGTGGCAGTACTGTGTACTAGGTCAGTTGAACTCCAGAACACATGGTGAATACACTGCATTGAGTTACTGCCTATGACAACTCAAATTGTTTAAACAAACACTGGAAATAAATAAAGAATACTTCTTCCACTCCCCAGAAACTGGACACAGGCTGAATCCTTTTCCCACCAATTCCACAGAAGAGGTGGCAGTCAGATGACTTGGGTTAGTGGAGGTAGCCCAAGTGACCATTTTTCCCGCAATTTTCTTAGGTTAGTGGTGGTAGCCCTTTCTTCCACACCAAAATTTGAACTTGCCGCCATTTTCTGGGGGAGGGGATGGGGAGGGGAGGAGGGAGGGGAGGGTGTTAGGTTAGCGGAGGTAGCTCAACATAGGGCTGTGCTAAATATGTTACGAGTCCATTACACTTACATGGGTAGTGGGGACTGTGGGGCGTGGACAGGGCGGTTTTTTTAGGTTTGAAGGACTTCAGTTTGAAAGCGTGCAAGTCGAATGAAGGAAGAACTTAGATCTAGGAACCATTGGTACAACAGTTGAAAATTGTCATAGCGGTGTAGGGAAAGTACCAGAGCTCCAAGCACTAGTAGGAAGCACTGATTCTAGAATAGTTATAGGCACTGAAAGCTGGCTAAAGCCAGAGATAAGTTCAGGCGAAATTTTTGCGGAAGACCTAACGGTGTTCAGAAAGGATGGGCTAAATACAGTTGGCAATGGCGTGCTTATTGCTGTTAGAAGTAGTTCATCTTGTAGCGAAATTAAAGTAGATAGTTCTTGTGAGTTATTATGGTAGACGCCATTCTTGGAAACCGGAATAAAATAATTGCATCCTCTTACTGACCTCCCAACTCAGATGATACAACTGCTGAGAGTTTCAAGCAAAACTTGAGTATAATTTCAATACGTACTCGACTCATATAATTATAGCTGGTGGTGTCTTCAATTTATTGGCGATATGTTGGCGAAAATACATGTTTAAATCCGGAGGTACGCATAAAATATCATCTGAAATTGTGCTAAACGCATTCTCTCAAAATTATTTCGAGCAGTTAGCTCATGAGCCCATATGAATAGTAAAACGGTTGTGAAAACACACTTGTCCCCTTAGCAACAAATAATCCTGAGCTAATAACGAGTACCAAAACGTATACATGGATTAGTGAACACAGGGTTGTCGTAGCGAGATTGAAACTGTAACCCCCAAATCCTCCTAAATTAAACGAAATTATACCCGTTCAAAAAAGCAGATAAAATTTCACTCGACGCCTTACTGAGAGACACTCTCCACTCCTTTCAAATTAACAATGTAATTGCATACAAGATGTGGCTTGAATTGAAAGAAATAGTATCGACAGCAATTGAGAGTTATACGAAATCAATTTACAAAGGACGGAGCTAATCTCCTACAGTACACAAAACGCGTCAGAACACTGTTGCAGAAACAACGAAAGAAAGCGTGCCAAATACAAACGAACACAATGCCCTAAGATTAGAGATCGTTTACAGAAGCTCGAAAATTAGTGCGGACTTCAATGCGGGATGCATATAACAGTTTCCACAACGAAACTCTATTTCTAAAATTCAAAGAGATTCTGGTCGTATGGAAAGTATGCTAGCGGCAACACATAATCAATGCCTTCTGTTCGTGATAGCAATGGAAATACTATCGATGACAGTGCTGCGAAAGCAGAGTTACTAAACACAGCATACCGAAATTTCTTCACCAGAGAAGGCGAAGTGAATATTCCAGAATTAGAATCGAGAACAGCTGCCAAATGAGTAAATTAGAAGTAGATATCCTTGAAGCAGTGAAGCAGCTTAAATCACTTAACAAAAGCAAGTCTTCTGGTCCAGAGCATATCCGAATTGGGATCCTTTTAGATTATGCTGATGCTATAGTTCCATACTTAACAATCGCATACATCCTCTCGCTCGATGAAACATTCGTGCCTAAAGACAGGGAAATTGCACAAGTCCCACCGATGGTGTTGAGAGGCAACGGGAGAAATCCATTAAATTACAGGCCCATACCATTAAAGCCCATATGCATCAGGATTTTGAAACATATATTCTTCGGACATTATGAAGTATCTCGAAGAGAACCGTCTATTGACTCACAGTCAACAAGTATTTAAAAAAACATTGTTATTGTGAAACGCAACCAGGTCTTTACTCAGACGAAGTGTTGAGTGCTGTTGACATGGGATTTCCAATTGATTCCGTATTTCTAGATTTCCAGAAAGCTTTTGACATTGTACTACACAAGCGACTTGTAGTAGAATTGCGTGCTTATGGAATATCGTCTCAGTTTTTCGAATGGATTCGTGATTTCCTGTCAAGGAGGTCACTGTTTGTAGTAACTGCCGGATCGTCATCGAGTAGAAAAGAAGTGTTTTCTGGCGTTCCGCAAGGGGCAGTTAGAGGCCCTTTGCTATTCGTTACCTATATAAACCATTCAGGTGAAAATCTGAGCAGTTGTCTTAGGTTGTCTGCAGGTGATGCTGTCGTTTATCGTCTAGAAAAGTCATCAGAAATACAAAACAAATTGAAAAATCATTTAGAAAAGATATTTGTGTGGTGCGAAAATTGGCAATTGATCATAAATAACGAAATGTGTGAGGTCATCCACGTGAGTGCTAAAATAAATCCGTTAATCTCCGGTTACACGATAAATCAGTCAAACCTAAAGGCCTTACATTCAACAAAATACCTAGGAATAACCATTACGAACGACTTAAATTGGAAAGAATACATAGAAAACGTTGTGGAGCAAGCGAACCAACGACCGCGTTTCATTGCAGAATACTTAGAAGATGCAATGGATCTACTAAAGAGACTGCCTACATTACACTTGTCCGTCCTATTTTGGAGTACTGCTGCGCGGTGTGGGATCATTAGCAGATTGAATTAACGGAATGCATCGTGAAAGTTTAAAGAAGAACAGCACAGTCCGTATTATTGAGAAATTTGGGAGAGAATGCCACGGACATGATATAGGATTTGGGGTGGAAATCACTAAAACGGAGGCGTTTTTCGTTGCTGGGGATGTTCTCACGAAATTTTAATCGCTAACTTTCTCCTCCGATTGCGAAAATATTTGACTGAGGTCGACCTAGATAGGAAGAAATGATCGTGGTAATAAAATAAGGGAAATCAGAGGTCAGACGGAAAGATACAGTTGTTCGTATTTTCTGCGCGCTCTTCGAGAGTGAAATAATAGAGAATTAGTGTGAAGGTGATTCGAAGAACCCTCTGCCACGCGCGTAAGTGTGATTGCAGAGTAGCCTTGTAGATGTAGATATAGGTATCAGACTTAAACTTTCTTCATTCAGTTTGTACTTTAATTCTGAATATCAAATGGGACTTTGACGTTTATATAGTGTGTTTTAAGAAACTTACACTCAGTGACAATGTAATTGGCTTTCAGCCACCAGAAGTATTTGTTCTTTTTCTACAAGTGGCTTATTTCATATGTAGTTTCAACCCACGTTGTTGCAGAGGTGCCATTAATCTTTGATAAATAAACTTGTTGCATCATTTCGAGCTGGATATTCTTTGTTCCGTCGGCGGCGGACTTGTCAGTAATGCCAGCAATGCCTCCACTCTGCTGTCATCCTGACATGCCCGTCCATCAAGGGGGTCCAGTAGCAGCCTCATGGGCTGAGGGTCAATTTAAGTACTCACACCTAACGAATAACTGGGACATTCTCTAGACTCAAACTTGTGAGCATAATGTACAGTTCATCATAGCGGCGAATTATTACTCTCATTAGTCCGTTTCCTGTCTGAAAACAAATGTTCGAGGGGAAAGCGACTAGGTACTTTCGTATGTTTATGTAATACACTCTTCGTTTGTTCATAGGAGATTAAACCCTTTTACGCTACTGATAGCAAAGTAGTATTCTAAATTTGTCCATAATGATCAAAGAATGATTTTTAAGAAAGGAATGAACAAAAATCCTAATATTGTACAAAAAATATATATCAAAATACTTTTCCCTGAAAAAATAAAAACGAAATTAAAGCACTGACTCTAAAAGCAGAACGTCAGCTTATAAACGTCTGTAAGGAGAACAATTTACGTAATTACTCTATATTTAGATCCGGTATTAGGTGCCAGAATGGATGCAGACCGTCCACTCTTGGTTCGAATGATTGTCATTGAAGACGATGACAACATTTCGCAGGACAACTGTCAACCAGCACTAGCCATGTGGCATAAGCTTTGGGTACATCTCCTGGTTACGTGTGGAAAGTGGTCTGTGAACAAGATCTAGATTCATGCCGCCTCCAAGAAGTCCACGCTATAATAACGAAGGACTACCAACGAGAAGTGTAGTTAGTGAAATGGTATTTATAGCGCTGCGCGCTCCAGCCACAATTTCTGACAGTGGCGCTATTCATCGATGAATGAACGTTCCCTTGAGATGAGCTTGAGAACATGAACAACACTCACATTTTCACAAGTAGTCAGAAAAAACTAACACAGGTTTAGTGTGAACTGGGGTAATTTGTCATCAGATCATCGGATTGTATCTAATAGAAAGTATATTGACAGGTATATGTATCTCATTTACCTCAAAATACGTTTCTGTACCTTACTGAATGAGACAGCCCTACGTGTTCATTAAATATGTGGTGGCAAGATAATAGAACTCCAACTGTGTTTGGCGCAAGTGCGTTACACTAACTGAACGATGAACTGAACAGAATCTTGGACTGTTAGAAATGGATCAGGTCGATTGCCGTCACGGGCAGCACAGCAGACCTTTCACCTCCTGACTATCTCGACTAGTTTCATTGGGTTTGTATGAAGACTATGGTGTGTGCTACATCTGTAATGTCAGAGGAGGACCGTGTTGCACGAAGCCAGCTGCGATGAAATACTGAATGCACAACACTTTTTTTCATGATGTGCATGATTGTCGACACATTGGATACACACAGAACACACAAAATAGAACCCATATACAGTTTTACACAATTGTAGACACACCACATACACACATTGGTGTACATATATACACACACAAATTTTGGATTTTTGTATGGTTTAATTTGTTTGTTTGTTTTTGTGGTAAATTTCTATGGGACCAAACAGGTCAGCGATCCCTAGACGTACACACTACTTAATCTAACTTAAACAGACTTACGCTAAGGACAACACACATACCCATGCACGAGGGAGGACTCGAACCTCTGTCGGGGGCAGTCCCACGAACAGTGGCAAGGTGCCTCAGACCGTACGGTGGCAAGGTGCCTCACCGCACGGCTATCGCGAGCGGCGATTATTGTGTGGGACAATGACATCATGAGGCACAAAAAAAAAAGTTGAAATAAGTCCCAGTCACCCGTTTCCGATCATGGTTTTAGGGAGGTTTTGCCTTCGTTGTAAGGAAAACGCGGCAACTGGCGATATCCACACTCTCTGGCGTAGCCAGAGGTGGAGGTGTGTGTCCGCCGAGCTGTAGCCACGTGCACCTCCCTACTCCTCCCCGCCCCTCTATCACGCCCCGAGAAACGTGTTTCTCCCCGCGTAAAAAAGAAGAAGATGGGGATAGAGACAGAAGGAGAAAGACAGAGAGAGAGGATAAAGTGCCGACATAGCTTTCAGACTCGACAAGTTCTTAACAGATCGCTGATCATCTTTCGAGGGCGCATTTGTTTATATGAGGACTAAATAGAGATAAGGCAATATACTCCGCCCACGGCGGCCTCTAATATAGGCGGTCGTGGTTTGCCTAATCGACTTGTGCCTAATCGACTTGTTGCTCAACCCCATGAAGTACTGGAAACCATTATAATGGAAAATAAACACTATTCGCGACAGGGGATGTTGTATCATTAACAACGATCGTGACAATGCCACGCGGAAAACAGTTGTCATGAGATGAAAAAACAAAATCGGTGCGTAGTTTCGTCAAGCTGGACGCACGTTATGCACAACAGGTAAAACGTGGGCTAAGCAGAAAATTATTTGAGACATGGAAATTTCCTTTTGTGCTAACCAAGGGCCACAAACCGCTGATTTACAGTTGTTAGTAACTGCCAGACACGTAAGACAGATTTTGTCACATGACAGATATCTTGCGTTCAAGAAACGAGTACAGAAGTTTGCTCTAACAACCAAACATAAAAAGGCTAGATTGGAGTTTGCTAAAACAACATTTGTGATGGACTTCAGAATGGGATAAAATGACCTTGGGTTATTAGAAGAAGTTTAATTCAGATGAGGCAGATGATTTCAGTATTACCGGAATGATCTGAGAACAGAGCAGCAGGTAAGAATGAGAAAAAATTCTGGTGACGGAAGTGATACAATTTGAGCAGCCTTCTGCACTAAAGGTAAATCAAGCATTACTTGACTGAACACTACAATAAACTCTAATATGTACACTGAGATGCTATAGAAAGAAGTGATTAGAATGTATGAGTACGAAGGGAACGAAAGTCTAATGTTGCAACAAGACAATGTTTATGTGCATGTTTCTGCTACAACCAAAAAGTAGTCTGAAAATAAAGAAATCATCGGTGTCCACACGTAAATTTGATATGAACCCCATAGAAAACATTTGGGGACTACTCGCAAGTTGTGTTTATTGTAATGGAAGGCAATTTATGGTCATATGTGGTCTGGAAAGTGGGGTATGAGAAGAGTGGTTTACAATTTCATTGCAACTACAAACCCTGAGAAAATCAATGTCGAAGGGAATTTCTGAGGTTAGACAAAGCACTAACAACGCAATAACACAACAGGACAGTTATACCAATCTCTACTCTCGAATTGCAAGCGCCTTATTCTGTTACTTGTGTTATGGAAGAAACTATGTAATTCCATCATAATCGTATATGTCTTCTACATTTAAAATACTTTCATAATAAATTCGATACAGTTTGATACATTCATAGTACTACTACTTTCGTAGGAACCCTGTCTTTATACTGATTTCCACTACTGTAGTTCACCTCGATAGATATCGGTAAAAGTTGACAGTTTTTGTGATGTGGAATGTTTCCAACCGCAGCAATCTATCTTTTATTGCGTTCACCAGTTTAATTTAATTTAATGCATTGTGCCAATTTACGACTTCTTCTAATCACAGTGTTAAGTGCTACAACCGTGATTTTTTTTATTTCGAATACCACTGTACATTTTCATTTACAACTCCATAGATTTCTGGTCAGCTGCAGCTACTTCTAATGTCAGTAACCAAATGAGTTATCAGTATCACAGCAGGTTCAACTTAGCTCCATTGCTGTAAATAAACATCACATTTGAAAACGAGCGTCTTTATATTGTGCTTAATTCCTATAAAGGAAGCTAAATGATAAGTGGGGCCTGAGCTGGTAGCGATGCACGAGTGACAAACTAACACTAAACCTCGACGCGGCGGCCATGTCAGAACGCTTAAATTGTGCCTTTATTCTTCTGCTCATCGAATGTGCTTCGTTATCCTGTGTGATTCTTACCGGAAGGTGAATAAAGTGTGTACAATTTAGCTATTTTACAAGTTTTGTTAGTTGGCTGTTCTTTCTTTCAGTAGTTGCTTCTCTGAAACTTCGATTCCTTATTGTGGAGCACTTGCGCAAACTGCAAATAAAAGTGACGGTGTTGACCGTGTGCATTTCGCTTTCATTATAAAAATATTCTGAGTTGTCACGCTGAATAATACACTACAGTACTATATAATTTGTATTACATTTGTGTACATAATAAACATTTGGTGAATTTCTATTTAACGTCCAGAAGTGGCGTTCAGGTGGTAGATCCTTCGTGTACATACAATTCAGGCATTGATACGTTCGTGAAAATTACATTTACGATCTGAAATGTTGTTTGTTAAAGTTTGTTTGGACAGAAGTGCCTTATAAAGAAAAAATATCATAATATGGGCAGCAGTTGGCAATGAACGGATCGGAAACAAAATGAAAATGGCAGAACCAATGAAAGCACTGCTTTAAAACTAGCAGCTCCTCTTACGAAATATGCGTCAACTTCACAAGAAGAAGAGACCGGTTGGTAGGACATGTTCTGAGGCATGAAGGGATTACAAATTTAGCATTGGAGGGCAGAGTGGAGGGTAAAAATCGTAGAGGGAGACCAAGAGATGAATACACTAAACAGATTCAGAAGGATGTAGGTTGCAGTAAGTACTGGGAGATGAAGAAGCTTGCACAGGATAGAGTAGGATGGAGAGCTGCATCAAACCAGTCTGAGGACTGAAGACAACAACAACAACAATAGCAATGGCTGGCCTGCTATGCAATAGTTTGAATTTTAAAAACGCTAATTTCTTACCGAATACAAACCCCTTCATAACCTCTATTAGAATGTATACAGATCAGTATTTTAAATGTTCAGATATTTTGAGCGGCCGCAGCTTGCTCCTCGCGCTGAGAAAAGAACAGGTTATGGGCGTGTAGTGTCCATAAGTTTTATATGTTCAAAAACTTAATTGTTGTTGGGTTGGGGTTGTTTTGGGGCAGGAGACCAGACAGCGAGGTCATCGGTCTCATCGGCTGAGGAAAGGACGGGGCAGGAAGTCAGCCGTGCTCTTTCAAAGGAACCATCCCGCATTAGCCTGAAGCGATTTAAGGAAATCACGGACAACCTAAGTCCGGATGGCTTGGCGTAGGACTGAACAGTCCTCCTCCCGAATGCAAGTCCAGTGTGCTAACCACTGCGCCACCTCGCTCGGTTAATGGTTGAGACTGAATATCGAGACCGAGACTCTCTTCGAAAACTATAGGTGGGAATTACAGTTCAAAACACTTGTTTTTGTGCTATTATTTTCTTTACGTTAGTGTTTGCACTGTGTTTATCTTACCCATTTATCGTGATCAATTTTTTTTAAAAGTGAGTCCAACGAAGCCCAAGTAGAGGACGTATACGATAACATATACCGCCTATTGGAAAATATTAGTAACAGAATATTTCAGTGAAAATAGCAGTAGTTCAGGAAGTTACAACGATGTTCTTGCTGACATTTATGTAATACAGAAGTCTGTAATGTACTTTCAAGATATTACATTTATTACCCTTTAAGAATGAACAATAATTACATTTTGGATGTTAGTTTACTCATAAATCTATGTACATTTTACAGAAATTTGTAATCCTTCTTGAAATTAAGTGTAGTGTCAGGAATAAGTAATAAATCAAATTCATATTTTTTAGGATAAACTTTTTATCTGTTGTAACATAAACAGTTTAATGTGAATAATTATAAGGGCCGTTGTTTACCACAATGGACTACATACTTTTGTGGATGAGCTGTATTTTTTCAGTGTTTTAATCTGAATACAGCGTGATACAGAGCAGTCTAAGGAGATAGCTGCATACCAGTATAAAAATATATGAATTTCAGCAGTCACCACTATAAAGTGACAGACAGCAAAAGAGTTAAGAAAACACCTTTGTTAAATCAAATGTGTCAAATGTGTCTCTATGACAGCTTCCCTCCTCTCCCTCCTTCCCCCCCCCCCCCCCCCCCCGACCAGCAGTCTGGATTCAGACCTGCCCACCATTAATTACAAACTGAAACGCTTGTGCTGCCGTTCCAACTCGTCTGATAAATAACTGAGAAAAAAAAAACAAAAAAAAGCACGTCTATAATGTGTCAGATCGCAAACACCCCACTGTACTAGAACATGGTTCAAATGGCTCTGAGCACTATGGGACTTAACATCTGAGGTCATCAGTCCCCTAGAGCTTAGAACTACTTAAACCTAACTAACCTAAGGACATCACACACAGGATTCGAACCTGCGACCTAGCGGTCGGGCGGTTCCAGACTGAAGCGGCTAGAACCGCTCAGCCACACCGACCGGTGCACTAGGATAAAAAATACAAGTACATAGATTGTTTATGTGTATGGATAATGGATTTTATATATTTTTCGATTCCGGACAGCACTATTGAACATGTAACAGGTGTATACTTTTCTCCACGTATTCGTTCCAAATATAGAAACATTGCAGGTGAAAAGTACTGTAGTTGCAACTTATTGGTCTCTTTTACTCTTCTACCTATTACGCCGCATATCGAATGGTGAGTAGTATTTTATCGGTGGGAAACCACTGCACATAATCGTTCTGCAGTCCTGCTGTTGCAATCAGCTTTGCGGTACCGAAGAAGCCTAACGGTCATTTCGATACTTTCGCCTTGGTACGTGTCATAAAAGCGCTTAATAACTTTATTGCACTGGTACACAACACAGCCATACATTTATGATGAGAACAAAGGATTGAGTGAAGGTGCAGCTCATGGGGAATAGGGCAGTTAGGTTTAGTCCGTGTATCCATTTTACACCGACGGCTAACATGTTACATAATCAGTATGAATACGAATTCGGGGAATCTTTGACGCCACCACATTCTAATTTTGATGCCCGCAGCGTCATAACTACGCACTTCTGGACAGGGTTTCCTCTTGAAAAATGGCCTTCTTGTCGTTCCACAAAATATACTAAGCGTTCTTGGTGCATTATAGGCACACCTTTTATATATTAAAATGTGGCAAAACTATGGGGCTGGACAGTTCGGGCATTCGGTCGGACAGATTAGACACGGACGTTCACTGTCAGCGATATTTTTGTGAGTAGGAAATGCCAGAGAAAACACAGTCGATTAACGCTTGTTGGAAATGACCTCTGAAATGTTAGAATCGATCGAAAGGCATGATTTTCAAATATTGTAGAGGATTTCCGTTGTAGTTCAGTTATCGAAAGTGACAGAATGACTCATCGAGGGTACAGACATCAACGTTGATGATACCCCGAGATCACTGATCACAAATGTATGACGCCACAGAGAAAAAAAGTAGGTGAGGATACAAAAAATCACTCTGAAAAATATTTTTATGAATAGTAAGATTAAACAGCGAAACAGATCAAGAGCTAAAAATTGCCATGTACCGTACTTACCATCTCCCCAGCAGTCAACAGTGCCTCTTTAGACGGTTTACTCTCTTCCGCTCTGTTATTAGTTTTGGGCAATTGCTCGTCACTGATGTCACTACTCGAAATGAATGGTGGGGCTCCTGACTGCAGCGTCTCGGGTTTCCTTAAGTCCTATAAATGACAAGAGAGTCACTTGATTCCATCACGATATGTTTTATCACAAGGCTTCTCAAAATAGAAGGTTTTATGGGGTGGACTCTCAAAGTACCGATGAAAGACTCGAAATGGATTGGACGAAAGGTTTTGCCTCAGTACTGGTATCTTTTTTATAGAGATAGTTTGATAGTCTGTATGGTTGTTGTAGTTTCAGAGTGAAACATTGATTTTGGCAAATAATGAAACAAACGCAGATGTTTATCAAAAAACTTTCCTTAGTGCAACAGTTTACATTAGAATTAGTTGCATGTTTTCTCAAAGCAAGGACTACTGTACCACAGTTTGAATAAGAAAAGTTGATTTTACTATACCAGACTGCCACATTTTCCTTCCTATAACTCCACAGAATACACTCTTCTACTCACAAAATTTTATTGAAATGAAATGCGCTAAGCTTTGTTCATTCGGTGCCACTGAATTCGAAACTAACATTGAAATACTCGTGAGTATTGGGAAAAAACTGTTTCTGGCCCAAAGTACCGTTATCCGAGATGGCGGCGATGATGTCATCCAAGATGGCGGCCGTGACGTCATCTGATGATGTCTTCCAAGATGGCGGATTTTGTCGGGAAGTTTGAATTTTGGCAGGAAGATAGGTCAACTAATCCCCTCCCAGAGAAAATGACGGGAAGTTCAAATTCCATTAGGACAATTCAACGCACCTCTACTAACCTAAGAAAATGACGGGAAAGAAAGGGCAGTTGCGCTACCTCCACTAACCCAAGTCATCTGACTGCCACCTCTTACTAGGGATTTGCGCGAAGTTTGAATTTTGGTGGTAAAGAAAGTTCACTTGGGCTATCTCTACTAACCTAAGAAAATGGTAAGAAAGAAAGGGCACTTAGGCTACCTCCTCTAACCTAAGTTATCCGACTGCCACCTCTTCATAGAGATTGGTGAGAAAAGGATGGAGAGAGGAAGGAACTCGTATCAGGAAATTCAAGGATATACTGTTTATTTATAAAAAAATCTGTTTGTTTGGTTGGATTTCTCTTGCTCATCATTCTCTGCTGTTTGGAAGCATGTGGGTCTTGTAAGAAGCAATTATATGGACCAAACATGTTGCATAACCTAATGTTCAGCACTGTACTCTGGGTGTCTTAACCTAATGTTTGGGCTATTGATAATTTTCACTTATGGACCGTCTGACAGCCATTGAACAGTTGCTGTCAGATGGTCTTCCATGCCACCCCCATTTCCTTAAACTACTGTACCGCCTTTGATACCAAATTAAGTAATTAGTTACATCTTCCCACCATTTTCTGGTACACTTCATGATCTGTACATGCTTTTGAACGTCATTTCTGTCACATTCTTCTTTGTCAACCACTATCTTAAATTATTTTACTGTGGTTTACATAAAAATTATGCAAATTAAGCCAGTGTTCTGCACATAACTTGCTGTTCTGTTCCATGTCACCCACTCACGCACACCGCCCGCCCCTTAATTAACGTACCACTTACACCACGTTGATATAAAATAATTTATGCAAATTAGTTAAATCGACATTTTCCACATGTAAGAGGGTAATTTTTTTTAATTCGCAACATCCTATTGGTCGGTGAATCGATGGAATACAGTTTAAACAAAAGATCACTAGTAAAAAACACATCCCACCACTCGACGTCCAACGCCGTGGTCGCCCCCTCCGCCGCCCCTATCGCAGTCGCCGACACCACTGCTGCCCCCAGCCTCAACCCTACCTTGGCCGCAGTCGCCACAGCATTGCTTTGACATCCATGGGACACCCTCCACCATGCTAGTGGGTTAGGGCTGCAGCAACCAGGCTGCTATCAGTGGCTCGATTCCTCAGTGTTCCCTCCTCCACCGTCACGTTCTCGCCAATCACGTGAGATAGAGCACACACCCCTGCCCACCTCGCCACAGAACTCCAAGGTGCACTCACACTGATCCCATATGTGAAACACCTCTGGGGAGCACACCTGTGTTTACCGTTGCTGATGCTACACCTGTGGATGCTGACATCACAGATCATGCTATAGAAATCTGTTCCAGAAATGAACAGGCTGCTTACTCCCTAGCGATCCTAATCGGAGTGTGAGCTGTATCCAGCCATGCTTACCTGCCCCAGTGTGACTGACACCAAGCCGCAAAATGTACACGTGACAACTCCCCATCTAAAAGGTTCTCAATGTTATACTGACTTCACAGGGCCATGTAAAATAAGTCCCAAGTCGACCCCTTCAAAATTGTATAGTGTCCCAGAAATAGTTAACAGTCGCTTTTGTAGGAGCCTTTATGATGTCTCAGCTTGTCTGCATGTAAATTCTTGTCCTAACAGAACGTGTTTACGAAAATAGCCCGGAATAACGCCGAATGCATTCCTCCTGATGGTCCTAACGTGACACCCCACCCATCACGTCTTACCCTTCCTGCATTCAACATACACAAACGTTCTTACCACTATGTAGAGACTCCTATATCCCTGCACGAAGACTGTCTTGTGAATGAATGGGGGATTATGATTGGCTGTTATCGAATTTACCCACCGAATTACTGATGGCGCCGGTGTGGAAGCACAATCCACCTTTTTTTTTATTTTTACAGATGAGAATTTCAGCCAGAGAAAACTACTTTATATAGATAGCCATACTGCACCCACAATTAAACCTTGAAATGTACCCTATACATCGTTAAATACCGAAAGACTATCACTCAATTACACTGCTATCCGACTGAGGACAAGAACTTGAATATCAGAGCATGAAACCGATCTCCAAGCCAGCAATATATCACCGTGTACCCTACATATTGTCAAATAGGGGAATACTCCTACTCTAATACAGTGCTCTCCCCCCGAGGACAGGAGCTTCAATATTAGAACGTGAAACAGATCTCCGACCCATCAATACATAGCACTGCGTATCGTGTCGATCTAGTAAAATTACAATTCGTATCCTGTGCCATACAAAATCAGTCCTTTTATATCATTCATACATATACTGCGAAGACAGACAGCACTGTAGGTATACTCGTAGCAATAGATATTTTCCTATGAGGTCAGTGGTCATCCACCTCAAGCTGGTGACCAGAGTGACCTCAGTGGACCGAAGTGACTCTCAGAACTGTTCTACAAATCCGGACTCGTCCCCCCACGGCACAAACGCGTTACTGTTTCTGGTCTGGACCTGCTTGCTTGCTTCCTCTTTTACACTCATCTCCAGACTCTAGGGTTACAAGAACACATCTATTTTCGCGTGGTTTGCCATAATATTATACAATTTTCGCGGTACTTCTCGATATCAAGCACACAGCAGTATCCTACCAATCGCTCGTGCAGCATAATTCGGAAGATATAGACTTGAAATCATTTCTCTCATCATCATCATCATCATTTAAGACTGATTATGCCTTTCAGCGTTCAGTCTGGAGCAAAGCCCCCCTTATACAGTTCCTCCATGATCCCCTATTCAGTGCTAACATTGGTGCCTCTTCTGATGTTAAACCTATTACTTCAAAATCATTCTTAACCGAATCCAGGTATCTTCTCCTCGGTCTGTCCCGACTCCTCCTACCCTCTACTGCTGAATCCATGAGTCTCTTGGGTAACCTTGCTTCTCCCATGCGCGTAACATGACCCCACCATCTAAGCCTGTTCGCCCTGACTGCTACATCTATGGAGTTAATTCCCAGTTTTTCTTTGA
The DNA here is from genome assembly GCF_021461395.2 of Schistocerca americana. NCBI lineage: Eukaryota > Metazoa > Arthropoda > Insecta > Orthoptera > Acrididae > Schistocerca > Schistocerca americana. The sequence continues at coordinate 341,215,619 of NC_060119.1, read as the reverse complement.
TTTCCTCGTTGTGGACACCCTCCTGCGATTGTTCCCATCTACTAGTACCTGCAATCATCCTAGCTACTTTCATATCCGTAACCTCAACCTTGTTGATAAGGTAACCTGAATCCACCCAGCTTTCGCTCCCATACAACAAAGTTGGTCGAAAGATTGAACAGTGCACAGATAACTTAGTCTTGGTACTGAATTCCTTCTTGCAGAAGAGAGTAGATCGTAGCTGAGCACTCACTGCATTAGCTTTGCTACACCTCGCTTCCAGTTCTTCCACTATGTTGCCATCCTGTGAGAATATGCATCCTAAGTGCTTGAAACCGTCCACCTGTTCTAACTTTGTTCCTCCTATTCGGCACTCAATCCGTTTATATTTCTTTCCCACTGACATTACTTTCGTTTTGGAGATGCTAATCTTCATACCATAGTCCTTACATTTCTGATCTAGCTCTGAAATATTACTTTGCAAACTTTCAATCGAATCTGCCATCACAACTAAGTGATCCGCATATGCGAGACTGCTTATTTTGTGTTCACATATCTTAATCTCACCCAGCCAGTCTATTGTTTTCAACATATGATCCATAAATAATATGAACAACAGTGGAGACAGGTTGCAGCCTTGTCTTACCCCTGAAACTACTCTGAACCACGAACTCAATTTACCGTCAACTCTAAATGCTGCCTGACTATCCATGTAAAGACCTTTAATTGCTTGAAAAAGTTTGCCTCCTATTCCATAATCTTGTAGAACAGACAATAACTTCCTCCTAGGAACCCGGTCATATGCATTTTCTAGATCTATAAAGCATAGATACAATTCCTTGTACCATTCATAACACTTTTCCATTATTTGCCTTAAGGTAAAGATCTGGTCCTGACAACCTCTAAGAGGCCTAAACCCACACTGATTTTCATCCAATTGGTCCTCAACTAATACTCGCACTTTCCTTTCAACAATACCTCAGAAGATTTTACCCACAACGCTGATTAAAGAGATACCTCTGTAGTTGTTACAATCTTTTCTGTTTCCATGTTTAAAGATTGGTGTGATTACTGCTTTTGTCCAGTTGATGGAACCTGTCCCGACTCCCAGGCCATTTCAATTATCCTGTGTAGCCATTTAAGACCTGACATTCACTGTATGTGATGAGTTCCGACTTAATTTCATCCACCCCAGCCGCTTTATTGCACTGCAATCTATTGACCATTTTTTCCACTTCCTCAAATGTGATCCTATTTCCATCATCATTCCTATCCCATTCTACCTCGAAATCTGAAACATTACTGATCGCATTTTCACCTACATTGAGCAACTCTTCAAAATATTCCCTCCATCTGCCCAAGGCATCCACAGGATTCACCAGCAGTTTTCATGACCTGTCCAAGATACTTGTCATTTCCTTCTTACCTCCCTTTCGAAGACTGCTAATTACACTCCAGAATGGTTTTCCAGCAGCTTGACCCATAGTCTCCAACCTGTTTCCAAAGTCTTCCCACGATTTCTTCCTGGATGCTGCAATTATCCGTTTGGCTTTGTTTCTTTCTTCAACATAACTTTCTCTGTCTACCTGGGTTCTGGTATGTAGCCATTTTTGATACGCCTTCTTTTTCCTTTTACAGGCTGCCTTGACTGTATCATTCCACCAAGCTGTTTGCTTCATCCTACTTTTACACACTACTGTTCCAAGACATTCTTTAGCCACTTCTAGTACTGTGTCCCTGTACCTTGTCCATTCCTTTTCCAATGACTGTAATTGACTACATTCAACTAACTGGTACCTTTCTGAGATCGCTGTTATGTATTTGTGCCTGATTTCCTTATCCTGAAGTTTCTCCACTCTTATCCTCCTACAAATGGACCTGACCTCCTGCACTTTCGGCCTCACAATCCCAATTTCACTGCAGATTAAATAATTATCAGTGTCATCAAAGAATCCCCTGAATACACGTGTATCCCTCACAGCCTTCATGAATTCCTGATCTGTTATTATATAGTCAATGACAGATCTGGTTCCCCTGCCTTCCCAAGTATACCGGTGAATGTTCTTATGTTTAAAAAAGGAGTTTGTGATTACTAAGGCCATACTGGCACAGAAATCCAAAAGTTGTTTCCCGTTCCTGTTGGCCTCCATATCCTCTCCAAATTTACCCATAACCTTTTCATACCCTTCTGTTCGATTTCCAATCCTGGCGTTAAAATCACCCATGAGCAGAACACTGTCCTTGTCCTTTACTCTAACAACTACATCACTGAGTGCCTCATAAAAACTATCCATCTTATGTTGATCTGTCCCTTCACAATGCGAATATACTGACACAATCCTAATTTTCTTGCTAGACACTGTCAAATCTATCCACATCAGTCGTTCGTTTACATACCTTATTGCAACTACGCTGGGTTCCATTTCTTTCCTGATGTAAAGCCCTACACCCCGTTGTGCTATTCCTGCTTTGACTCCTGACAGGTAGACCTTGTATTCTCCCACTTCCTCTTCTTTCTCACCCCTTACCCGAATGTCACTAACAGCTAAAACGTCCAGCCCCATCTTACTTGCAGCCTCTGCCAGCTCTACCTTCTTCCCAGAGTAGCCCCCATTGATATTAATAGCTCCCCATCTCATTACCATTTGTTTGCCAAGTCGTATCTTAGGAGTCCCTGGTTTGTCAGTTAGAGGTGGGACTCCGTCACCTGCAAAGGTCCGAGGCATTTTGCTCTGATTGTTGCCAGCATCATATTTAAAGTACCAGGGAAGCAGGTTGCTAGCCTTACTTGCCCCGAGTCCCATTGGGTTTTGCCCCTAACGGCTGAGGGACTAACCGTTGGATTTGGTAGTCTTTGCCGTATGAGCACAAAGGTGACCACGACTCGGAATATGTTGAGATGCCCAGCCTTATTCCAAAGTAACTGGTATCCCGACTGTCGGGACCACTTACTTGGCCACTCATACGTTGCCCGTGGTTCATGAACTAGGACATGACTACAGGAACCCACACAATGAACCACATTTCTCTACAAGCACAAAACTTAAGCTAGGTGGGGCGAGCTGTAAACCACTGACTAAGTAGAAACTTGTCACGTCTGTGAACACATTTACGTGGAAACTCGAAAAAAAAATAGAGAAAACTCACGAATGCCAATGTTGGTGATGTAGCAGATTCCAAATCATCCATACAATTTACAAGTCAACTAAGGTGTTCCTCACGTCAAGAGAATCAGCAAACCTGTCTTCCACATGCTAGATGCACACATCAAAATCGATCTTCTCTCTACTAAATAAAGCTATGAAATGTACAGAAGCAATCAACCAAACAATTTACACGGGAAGGAATAACAGTCCAGCCCAAACACACCTCCATATTTAATCTTCTCAAATTTCCACGCGCTCATGAAAGCTATCCAACACATAGTAAGTATTAGTTTGCTATTCGGCTGTCTCCATTGGGATGGTCTCTGTTGTTAACAGGAAACGTTAATCATTTTCCCCACAGGCCATGCATAGATGAAATCATCCTATGAAATCGGTCACATATATATTTGATTGCTATACTTACAATTAAATGTTACAATTGTGGTTTCAGTTGAATGACATTTGACAATTAGCAAAGTATCTGAAATACATCCTGCTGAAGGCTGTGGCTCTGAAAAAATATCTGTACCATTCTTATGACTTGACATATTCTTCCCTCTGCTATCACAGTATGCCACAGTCATCTCCTTTGCACATGTCAGAACACAAACACATGCTTTATAAGCTTGATGCTCAAGGTGAACCTATCATGTAGCCCCTACAACTACTACTAAGCATAATACTTCGTCAATAACTGATTGAATACGATATAAAATAATACTGAGAGAAAATCAGCGATGGATGGACATGCCTAATATGTTTTTGTTGTGAGTGATACCAATGTGACTTAGAAACATAGGCGGTGGCCAAATTTCAACCACGTGTTTCATAGTTGGTCAAGATAAATGGGAGACCAAATTATCTACTCCACGGTAGTGAGAAAATGGTGTATCTCACACTTAACAGACCAAAACCTGTCTTCTCTTAAGGAACAAGTTTTTTACATACGTCCTAGGAATTATATAAATTGCGTATATTTACAGCAGGATGTCGTTCCGCAGTGGAAAAGAGAGGCTGTCATTAGTGTTCATAAGGGCTGAAAGTGATAATATTTTTTATCAAATGAAATGACTAACGAAAACCGCATGACATTATCACGCATAAATGGAGGTTAAAAACTTTGTAAGTGTAGAAAGTATACCGAGAAAAGTTTCGCTGAAGCAATGACTGCTATATCAGTTTTCTACCACACAACTGTAATAACTGTTAATATTCTGTAAACGTACTGTAATAGATATCAGTAGCATACTAACAACTACAAATGTGATAGCAATCCCTGGTAAAGAATTGTACGAAACAGGGAACGTGTCAATGTAATTTTTTGCCTCGACTTCTATTAAACAACTACCTGACCCCAATTTCTACGATTACTGGCACCATGATAACGAGAAATAAATTAGTCATGTCTTTACTATGATTTGAAGCTATCCTTCATAAATGAAGAAACTTTTAATAAAAATTATTTACTCTTCAGGTTTTCACTGATGACATTTGAATCCAGCTTAGTAGTAACAAACTTATGAAAGTTACTCCAGTTAGACCTAAGTTTTAAAGTCTGCACACCTTCACTTGAATGAGAAGACATTGATCAGAATACTGCTACTCCTCAATCTGGCACAAAGGACCACGTGACTCCATTGTGTTATCCTCTGCCTTCCATTGTAATTTCGGACCACTCTGGAAGGCCATGGGAACAGCACACAGTTATTACAGTCGTTGTCAGTTCCTTATTCAAATAGCTCCTGAATGGTCTTCAAGAGGCTCACTAAGGAAAAATCACTGTCAGTAGAGAAAATTGAATTTGGGGCTATGGTATAGGAGGCAAACGTGCTGCCGCTCAAATACGGAGGCAGGCACTGATTAGAAAGACGGCGCCATTTTCGTACACAGACTGCGATACTTACATCTACATCTACATTTATACTCCGCAAGCCACCCAACGGTGTGTGGCGGAAGGCACTTTACGTGCCACTGTCATTACCTCCCTTTCCTGTTCCAGTCGCGTATGGTTCGCGGGAAGAACGACTTTCTGAAAGCCTCCGTGCGCGGTCGAATCTCTCTAATTTTACATTCGTGATCTCCTCGGGAGGTATAAGTAGGGCGAAGCAATATATTCGATACCTCATCCAGAAACGCACCCTCTCGAAACCTGGCGAGCAATCTACACCGCGATGCAGAGCGCCTCTCTTGCAGAGTCTGCCACTTGAGTTTATTAAACATCTCCGTAACGCTATCACGGTTACCAAATAACCCTGTGACGAAACGCGCCGCTCTTCTTTGGATCTTCTCTATCTCCTCCGTCAAACCGATCTGGTACGGATCCCACACTGATGAGCAATACTCAAGTATAGGTCGAACGAGTGTTTTGTAAGCCACCTCCTTTGTTGATGGACTACATTTTCTAAGCACTCTCCCAATGAATCTCAACCTGGTACCTGCCTTACCAACAATTAATTTTATATGATCATTCCACTTCAAATCGTTCCGCACGCATACTCCCAGATATTTTACAGAAGTAACTGCTAGCAGTGTTTGTTCCGCTATCATATAATCATACAACGAAGGATCCTTCTTTCTATGTATTCGCAATACATTACATTTGTCTATGTTAAGGGACAGTTGCCACTCCCTGCACCAAGTGCCTATCCGCTGCAGATCTTCCTGCATTTCGCTACAATTTTCTAATGCTGCAACTTCTCTGTATACTACAGCATCATCCGCGAAACGCCGCATGGAACTTCCGACACTATCTACTAGGTCATTTACATACATTGTGAAAAGCAATGGTCCCATAACACTCCCCTGTGGCACGCCAGAGGTTACTGTAACGTCTGTAGACGTCTCTCCATTGATAACAACATGCTGTGTTCTGTTTGCTAAAAACTCTTCAATCCAGCCACACAGCTGGTCTGATATTCCGTAGGCTCTTACTTTGTTTATCAGGCGACAGTGCGGAACTGTATCGAACGCCTTCCGGAAGTCAAGAAAAATAGCATCTACCTGGGAGCCTAAGACTCCTTGTTAGCCCGACATATAGTTGCATTTTATTCAGGACGAGCTGCCTGAGACGGAGGACCCCTTTTGTTTCGTGAATGGTTTGACATATTGAAATGAGATTTTCGGAAAATGATAGTTCTTAGAGGGGTATCTAATTTTCTTTGCTTAATCCTCTCAACTGTTGCATCAACTGAGGTACTGAAGCAAGTATTTTTAATGGAACATTGTTCTTTTTGAAGGCATTAGAAAGTTCTATTAAAGAGGAGTACACGATGTAATGATCTTTAATGTTGGCGCTGAAACTTCTTGCAGAAGTATCAGAAAAAATGTGCTAAAAAGTGAGAGGCAGGGCAGCTGTAATTAGTTAATGTGCTATAAACACCTTCCAAGAGGGGCTTTCATGCCAAGCTACCTCGTCATGTCAAACTTTCGACTGTTTGCATGTTTCCACAAAAGCTGTCCACTTAAACATGACCACATACACACATTTGTAATGCTTTTAGTAAGCTCCTTCTGATACGCTAGGAGCTACTGTATCGTTCCATTCACATGTTGTATACAGGGTGTTACAAAAAGGTACGGCCAAACTTTCAGGAAACATTCCTAACACACAAAGAAAGAAAATATGTTATGTGGACATGTGTCCGGAAACGCTTACTTTCCATATTAGAGCTGATTTTATTACTTCTCTTCAAATCACGTTAATCATGGAATGGAAACACACAGCAACAGAACGTACCAGCGTGACTTCAAACACTTTGTTACAGGAAATGTTCAAAATGTCCTCCGTTAGCGAGGATACATGCATCCACCCTCCGTCGTATGGAATCCCTGATGCGCTGATGCAGCCCTGGAGAATGGCGTATTGTATAACAGCCGTCCACAATACGAGCACGAAAAGTCTCTACATTTGGTACCGGGGTTGCTTAAACAAGAGCTTTCAAATGCCCCCATAAATGAAAGTCAAGAGGGTTGAGGTCAGGAGAGCGTGGAGGCCATGGAATTGGTCTGCCTCTACCAATCCATCGGTCACCGAATCTGTTGTTGAGAAGCGTACGAACACTTCGACTGAAATGTGCAGGAGCTCCATCGTGCATGAACCACGTGTTGTGTCGTACTTGTTAAGTCACATGTTCTAGCAGCACAGGTAGAGTATCCCGTATGAAATCATGATAACGTGTTCCATTGAGCGTAGGTGGAAGAACATGGGGCCCAATCAAGACATCACCAACAATGCCTGCCCAAACGTTCACAGAAAATCTGTGTTGATGACGTGATTGCACAATTACGTGCTGATTCCCGTCAGCCCACACATGTTGATTGTGAAAATTTACAATTTGATCACGTTGGAATGAAGCCTCATCCTTAAAGAGAACATTTGCACTGAAATGAGGATTGACACATTGTTGGATGAACCATTCGCAAAAGTGTACCCGTGGAGGCCAATCAGCTGCTGATAGTGCCTGCACACTCTGTACGTGGTACGGAAACAACTGGTTCTCCCGTAGCACTCTCCATACAGTGACGTGGTCAACGTTACCTTGTAAAGCAGCAACTTTTCTGACGCTGACATTAGGGTTACCGTCAACTGCACGAAGAATTGCCTCGTCCATTGCAGGTGTCCTCGTCGTTCTAAGTCTTCCCCAGTCGCGAGTCATAGGCTGGAATGTTCCGTGCTCCCTAAGACGCCGATCAATTGCTTCGAACGTCTTCCTGTCGGGACACCTTCGTTCTGGAAATCTGTCTCGATACAAACGTACCGCGCCACATCTACTGCCCCGTACTAATCCATACGTCAAATGGGGATCTGCCAACTCCACATTTGTAAACATTGCACTGACTGCAAAACCAGGTTCGTGATGAACACTAACCTGTTGATGCTACGTACTGATGTGCTTGATGCTAATACTGTAGAGTAATGAGTCGCATGTCAGCACAAGCACCGAAGTCAACATTACCTTCCTTCAATTGGGCCAACTGGCGGTGAATCGAGGAAGTACAGTACATACTGACGAAACTAAAATGAGCTCTAACATGGAAATTAAGCGTTTCCGGACACATGTTCACATAACATCTTTTCTTTATTTGTGTGTGAGCAATATTTCCTGAAAGTGTAGCCGTACCTTTTTGTAACACCTTGTGTAGTACGGTCAAGAGTAAACACGTTTTTCCTTACAAGGGAAGTGTACGAACTTGCTCTCATTGATTTGATTGGTATTGATAGGGCGTGTAGGGCCGACCAACACTTCGTCATATGTAAAAAGGAAGAGGCGGAAATTTCATGAAACAGCAGCCGACCGATTAGACGATTACCTTCATAAACGTGAGACTGCCTACTGTTTTTCTTTCCCCTCTCATATTTCTAATAACAGATATAGGTGTTGCAGCAAAAATAATGTGAAGGCCAAGAACTGTCTGCGAAAGTAAATCAAGTTTACTATGAAATATATCCACTGAGGAAACTATGCACATACAAAAATCCGGCTTATATCAGTATTACTTTGTGTCACGTATATAACTGTTCTCCATGTTTCTATGATCAGTGTCATCATGATTTGTACAAAGGTTACACATTATACAAAGGTTACACAATATACTTCTCACAAATGAAGATACAATAATTTAAGCAAAATAATCTACAGATTTGAGTGATAGTTCTTGTGTATCATTTTTCATTTCCGATGTCCATGCGTTAAAACTTTTTCCTTTTTTTTAGTATAAACGTTATGTAAATAATAAATGAATCATTAAATACTGATAATTTGCACAGTCATAATAAATCTGTTGTCATTATTACATGAGAATAAGAAAAAAAATGAAGTGTCGGCAGCCAGATTCGATCCAACAACCTTGCGCGTTTGACACTGAGCGTTTACTCGCTGGTCTGCGGCCTCGTTGTACGCAAACAAATGTGAAATGTATAGAAGTATGTATAAAATTTTCAAGCTAGGTTCTGCTCGGGAACGGTTGAGACTTGCGTCGTCCTGTTCACATATGTTGGACTCCTAGTCGTGCTCTACGCACCATTTCAATATGAATGAATTTGATGAGGGGAAGTTCGTACGATCCTCTTGTTAGTGGCTTAGGCCTATCTTCTTCCTTCAAATAAATGACGGAGCTTGAAATGAGAGGCCCGTTTGACGTTGTTTGCACATCAGTAATCAATTCTGGTCATCCTGCCTTTTAATTTTGTCATCTTTGTTGGATACTTACTTCAAAAGTAACGCTTTACAACGCAGTAATGAAGCCATAAAGTCTCTTTGCAAGAGGTCGCATTGAATTATAAGTTACCTAAAGTAAAAATACTACAGACAAGAAGCACGAGAAAACGTTTAGGTCCAGTAAGAAGAAACAGAAGCCTCAAAATTAAGAAGTCCTGATCAAATATAGCACAATGCAGAAAGAAAACAACAGAAATAATATAAAAAACGAGACTGATACTCTTGAACACTTACACAGAATGAAATGACTGTAGGCTCACAAAAATTATCTTCAGTAAAAAAATTAACTATAAACCAGACACAAGAAATTAAGAAGATTTAGAAATACACAAGGCAAAAGCAGAAGAAACAGCAAAATGAGATATTTTCAGAAGTAAACGTTAAATTTAGAAGAATTCCAAGGGAAAATTAGTTAGCTAACAGGTAAGAAGTGGCCAGAAGAAAAAGACGACACATAATGAAAAGACGAAATGATACGATAGAGACAAAAAGAGCAAATTGGAAGAAACTGAAATTGTTAAGTGGTCACTAGCATGGCAAAAAAAAGGAGAAAATTTTACAAATCCCAAATACTGAACCCATTTACAAAAGTTATAGTCAGAGAACAAATAACATTTAACATTGTTAAAAAAAATACCAATAGATGGTAGCATTAATGGGCATAAACATTTATGGATTAATATTTAAAAAAAAATAAAATGATGACACCTGTAAAGCAGTTGCAAACAATTCCAACCATTACCTTTGCAAATCGCGATATTTAAATGTAACACAAAACAGAAGATTATAAGGCTGTGTACTTACAAACTCATCAGCAGCCAGTCGTTTATCATTGGACCATTTATTCTTTTGTTCTTTGTTATTAGTTTCTGACGACTGTTCCTTATTAGTGTCACATCTCACATAGTACAAAGGGATTTCAATAAGCCGCGTCTGCTGATTCTGAGGGACCTGTAGTGGGCTTAATAATGAGGTTTAACATATCATGATACAATTTCTAGGATAAAGGTATAAGTTGTCCTACGCTAAAACGAGTACAACCAATTTCAAACGTTATCTCTAAAAATAGATAATAACAACAAAAATCAAAATATGACAATGACAGCGTACTTAAAACTTATTAGGACTTAACTGAATTTCATTGGCCCATTTACTCTCATCTTCCACGTAACTACTTTCTGACAGTTGTTCCACACTTTTGCCAGATATCTCGCCGAACGAAGACATGTCAGACAGCGACATCTGTGAATTCTGAGAGACCTGGAGGATCCAGGAGAAAAGCTTTCAGTACATCATGTTTTAATTTTAAGTATTGTAAATTACCTAGGCATGAGCTTTTAACTGAATGTGTCTACTAAACACCAAAAATTGTTGGAGAAACCAATTGTGAGATATCATTCTGAACTATTTTTGTTCACGTCGGCTGTAATTAGGTGTTTCCATTAGCTAATCAGTCACTGAATTATAGTTTTGGGAACTCAACTTAGAGAGAAGACATTATTCTAAAAGTGATGTCAGTCCTTGAATGCCTGAGCCGACCCCTTTAAAAAGCATTATATTTTTACACCTATTTCACAATATGTTTATCCAGTAACGTTTTTTGTTGCTATAACGTTTCCTCTTTCCTCAAAAAATAGTACAACACGGGGTCATCAAACTAAAAGTAATCTCTGTCAGTATATCGAAGATTTAAAATTAGTGCTGTAGTAAAGAAACGTGGGAATAGAATGGTATGGCCCCACACTAGGAGCCAAAAATGTAGTTAATTCTCTATGCAAATAGAATAACCCTACAACCAAAAGCTGTTAAAACGGATAAAGGGTGTAAAAATAGATACATTTATCATTTACCTTCAATGCCCAGATTATACATAAAAATTCCTCAGGGGCCATCTGATGGGCATTGACATGACTCCGTAGGTGATTAACCATTTTATTTTACCACATGGTGAAATCAGCAGTGCAAGAAGGTATAGGTTGCTGGAGTGGTGTCGGCTCATTATGCTGATCTGCAGGCAGGATAATGTGATGCAAATTGGTCTCTGACTGACAACAATAGGCTTTTATCTACGAATTTCCTTGTACGTTAATTACGTTCGTTATTGGCTTTTAATTGTCTCAGGGACAGTTTGATTGGGCATGAATTTACTCAGTAACTGGACAAGTAACGGAGAAGGGAGGGTTAACTATTTTACCTTACAACATGATGGAATCGGTGACGTATGTAGGAGTAGGTTGTTAGTGTTCCGTCGGCACGACATTTCTAGCTGCAGGTAGGCTGGTGAATCTCCATGAACCAATGGCTTTAAAGATGAAGCTCAGAATAGCTGAACTATATCCTGACCAATGCTTCCTCGCCGGCCGGGGTTTCTGAGCGATTCTAGGCGCTACAGTCTGGAACCACGCGACCGCTACGGTCGCAGGTTCAAATTCTGCCCTGGGCATGGGTGTGTGTGATGTCCTTAGGTTAGTTAGGTTTAAGTAGTTCTAAGTTCTAGGGGACTGATGACCTCAGAAGTTAAGTCCCATAGTGCTCAGAGCCATTTGAACCAATGCTTCCTCCATAATCTCTCTGCAGGTAAACCAGTTACGTTGCGATTGTAAGAGAACTATTGACCTATTAGGTCAATGTGGTGTCTTTTGTGGTCACTAATTAGAATGCTCCAAGCTGCATTTAAAGGTGTAGAGGAAACAGCAGAGACACAGGCGAATATTCACGGATCAGAATAACGGACTCAAACTAAAACCGTCCAACATAGAATGGGAACTGAGTGTGCCATAAAATGACAGTAGACATAATGATAAATACAGGAATGCCGAGTAAAAAACAGATTGAGAGGTCATCAGAAAGAAAAATTAGAGTACTCTATGCAAATCACTGTGTGAATCATTTAGCGTGACCTCAAATGAGTGTCTACGAAGAGAGTCTCAGAATGACGGCGCATGGTCATGAGTTGTTACAGTACTGCAAGGACTAAGGTAAAGTGGTGCACATGTTTCATTAGTAGAGCAGAGAGTTCTAATATCATGTCAAAAATATTATAAAACTAATTTCCAGTATAAAAAGCCAAGTTCATAATTATGACGGTCGAAACAGGAATAATTCCACAGACAAGTCAACATAAGGCCCCTATATAAAAGGGGTGAGCTATGTCTCTATATTTCTGGTAATAAAAAATGTGCTGTTGTTGTCTTCAGTCCAAAGACTGGTTTGATGCAGCTCTCCATGCTACTCTAACCTGTGCAAGCCTCTTCGTCTCCCAGCAACGACCGCAGCCCACAAACTTCTGAATCTGCTTACTGGATTCATCTCTTGGTCTCACTCTACTATTTTTACCCACCATGCTTCCCTTCAGTACTAAATTGGTGATCCCTTGATGCCTCAGAACGTGTCCTACCAACCGATCTCTTCTTCTGGTCAAGTTGTGCCACAAATTCCTCTGTCCCCAATTCTATTCAGTACCTCTCATTAGTTACGCAATCTACCCGTCTAATCTTTAGCATTCTTTTGTAGCCCCACATTTCAAAAGCTTCTATTCTCTTCTTGTCTAAACTGTTTATAGTTCATGTTTCACTTCCACACATGACTACACTCCACACAAATACTTTCAGAAAAGACTTCCTGACACTTAAATCTTTACTCGATGTTAACAAATTTCTCTTCTTCAGAAACACTTTCCTTACCATCGCCAGTCTACATTTTACATTCTCTCTACTTCGACCATCATCAGTTACTTTGGTTCCCAAATAGCAAAACTCATCTACTACTTTAAGTGTCTCATTTCCTAATCTATCCCTCAGAATCGCGTGCTTTAATTTGACTGCACTTCTTTAACAGCGTTTTGCTTTTGTTGATGCTCATCTTATATCCTCTTTTAACACACTGTCCATTCCGTTCAATTGCTCTTCTAAGTCCTTTCCTGTCATTGACGTAATTACGAAGTCATCGGCAAACCTCAATGCTTTTATTTCTTCTTCCTGGATTTTAATTCCTACTCCATATTTTCCTGTTGTTTCGTTTACTGCTTGCTCAGTATACAGATGGAATAACATCGAGGCTAGGTTACAAACCTGTCTTACTCCCTTCTCCACAACTACTTCCCTTCGTGCTCCTCGACTCTTATAACTGCTATCTGGTTTCTGTACAAATTGTAAATAACCTTTCACTTCCTATAATTTACCTCGTCTACCTTCATAATTTGAAAGAGAGTGTTACAGCCAACATTGTCAAAAGCTTTCTCTAAGTCTACAAATGCTATAAAGGTACGTTTGTCTTTCCTTAACCTATCCTCTAAAAAAAGTTGTAGAATCAGTATTACATCGCGTGTTCCTACATTTATCTGGAATCCAAACTGATCTTCTCCGAGGTCGGCTTCTACCAGTTTTCCCATTCGTCTGTAAAAAATTTTATTATTTTGCAGCCATGCACTATTAAACTGATTGTTCGATAATTTTCACACCTGTCAGCACCTGCTTTCTTTGGCATTGGAATTATTATATTCTTCTTGAAGTCTGAGGGTATTTCGGCTGTCTCACGCATCTTGCTCGCCAGAGAGAATAGTTTTGTCGTGGCTGCTCTCCCAAGGCAGTCAGTAGTTCTAACGGAATGTTGTCTACTCCCGGGGCCTTGTTACGACTTAGGTCTTTCAGTGCTTTGCGAAATCCTTAACGCAGTATCATGTCTTCCATTTCATCTTCATCTACGGCCTCTTCCATTTCCGTAATATTGCCTTCAAGTTCATCACCCTTGTATAGATCCTCTATATACTCCTTCCTCCTTTCTGCTTTCCCTTCTTTGCTTAGGACTGGTTTTCCATCTGAGCTCTTGATATTCATAGGGGCGGTTCTCTTTTCTTCAAAGGTCCTTTTAATTTTCCTGCAGGCGGTGTCTGTCTTACCTCTAGTGATATATGGTTCTACAGCGTCACTTTTGTCCTTTAGCCATTTCTGCTTAGCCATTTTGCACTTCCTATCGATCGCATTTTTGAGATGTTTCTATTCCTTTCCACCTGCTAGATTTACGGCATTTTGTAAGACAAATACAAAAATTAATTGTGATAAATCAAGGACTTAATAAATGTTAACACCTTATATTTACAATCCCACTGACCGTGAGCAGTAGATTTGCTATTCATTTTACTTAGGTACATATTTTACATTATTTGTTAAGTATTACTGGTACTGCTCCTTTCGCTATTTCTTAGTATACAAAACTGTGTGTGCTTCCATTCTTGTGTTTCTTTATAATGTAATGTGTCCCATCACACTGTACATAATGATTCGATCACAAGTGAATATGACAATGATAATAATGGTAACAACGTTGACAATGTGTGGACAACATGCACAACAACATATCCCGACAACCAAGAACAACTGTGGGTTATAAGCAAACACCTCTTAAAATAACACTCAAAACAAGTTCGCACTGATAATGTTAAAACTGGATAAATATTTATAGACAAAGATAGAAATAGATGTGCTTCATTTTGAACATTATTTTTAGTACTGGGGTTCTTAAAGGGCAATAGAAATCATAACAGAGTAATGACCATATACTTACAGTCTCACCATTAATATTCCATTCATTCTTTTCTTTTTCGAAAGAAAAATTTGGCCGGTGTTTCCCACTTGTGCTAGCTCTTGTAGAGAACGAATACAAACCTGGCGGTTTTTTCTGTGGCTTCTCAGACGCCTGAAAGTGGTAGCAATGTCTGGATTAGAGCCTAATCATTCATTTGCAGAGCGGAATCTTTGAATTTGCTAAAACGGGCATAGGTTTCTTTAAATTTTTTGGGCAACATAACGATAAACAAAAAACAGTAATCACTTTTAAATTGTATAACAAATTTTAACAATTCGCAGCTTTTACTGCAATGAATACTGTGTGTGGACAAAACACACAACAACATATCCTGACAACCAAGAACAACCGTGGGTTATAAGCAAACAACTCTTAAAATAACACTAAAAACAAGTTCGCACTGATAATGTTAAAACCGCATAAACATTTACAGACAAAGATAGAAATAGATGTGCTTCATTTTGAACATTATTTCTAGTACTGGGGTTCTTGAAGGGCAATACAAATCACAACAGAGTAATGACCATATACTTACAGTCTCACCATTAATATTCCATTCATTCTTCTCATTTTCGAAAGGAAAATTTGGCCGGTGATTCCCACTTGTGCCAGCTCTTGTAGAGAACGAATACAGTCCTGGCGGGTTTTTCTGTGGCTTCTCAGACGCCTGAAAGTGGTAGCAATGTTTGGATTAGTGCCTAATCATTCATTTCCAGAGTGGAATCTTTGAATTTGCTAAAACGGGTATAGGATTCTTTAAATTTTTTGGGCAAGGTAGCGATAATCAAAAAAACAGTAATCACTTTTAAGTTGTATAACAAATTTTAACAATTCGCAGCTTTTACTGCAATGAATACTGTGTGTGGACAAAACACACAACAACATATCCTGACAACCAAGAACAACTGTGGGTTATAAGCAAACAACTCTTAAAATAACACTAAAAACAAGTTCGCACTTATAATGTTAAAACTGCATAAACATTTATAGACAAAGATAGAAATAGATGTGCTTCATTTTGAACATTATTTCTAGTACTGGGGTTCTTAAAGGGCAATACAAATCATAACAGAGTAATGTCCATATACTTACAATCTCACCATTAATGTTCCATTCATTCTTTTCTTTTTCGAAAGCAAAATTTGGCCGGTGTTTCCCACTTGTGCCAGCTCTTGTAGAGAATGAATACATCTCTGGCGGGTTTTTCTGTGGCTTCTCAGACGCCTGAAAGTGGTAGCAATGTCTGGATTAGTGCCTAATCATTCATTTGCAGAGCGGAATCTTTGAATTTGCTAAAACTGGCATAGGTTTCCTTAAAATTTTTGGGCAACATAGCGATAAACAGAAAACAGTAATTACTTTTAAGTTGTATAATAAATTATAACAATTCACAGCTTTTACTGCAATCAATACTGCCAATAAATATTCTGAATACACGTATTCCCTTTGTAGATTGTAAAGGTATAACAATACTCTGACATTAAATACAGGTATTGTAGGAGAAATCTGAATGAAAATGTATTGCAGTTGCTGGAATACAACAAGTACAGTACGTGACGAAAAGTCACCGGATGTAGCACTGACAAACGAGTGCGTTAAGTGGCTGATGTCAGGGTATTCAACCGAGTGGTCATTCGACCTGTACAGTGATTCAACACAGTAAGACTTTCTCTGTTAAAATTCCCAAACACAGAAAATCTGTGAGGTTGTGCAGCACATCAGAGATTTCTTACAGTAGACGCAAGTGGCCAGATTCAATATTTCGTTATGTGTAGAAGAAATTAATTAACTGAGTTGAAATTTACCTAACGTTCCACATGTTGGTCAGCCACTGCAGAGAACTTCAGGTATAGCTCAGGTAGAAAAATTATTAACAGAAATACGATTGGACGTGTCATTCACGATTGTGCTATTACCCGCAGTTCCCTAATTATAAGAGCACAGAACGTTCCTGCAGTTGAACATATAATCAGTGAGCAGTGGAAATACACTGTTGAGCCGCTCAGTGGTATATGATGTGACGCTAATAGCGGGATGGCAGCACAAATGTATTTTCTACAATGTGCTGTAGAAACAGTGCAAGCCAGTCGAAATGATGTCATTGTAAGGCTTTGTTTTCACTGGTACAATTCAGTTATAATTGCTTTCGTATTGACGTTTGAATAAGTCAAGTGGGTAGGGTTGGGATCAGTCAATCGCAGGAATTTCTCAGACTTTACGTGCTAGCCGTGTTGCCTTTACAGCAGCTACTTGCAGAACCATGCCTGTCAAAGGGTGAGAGGGGTGGCACGCGAGTCTTTCCACACGCGTTGGAGGGACGTGGAACGCGTAGTAGAGACAAATACGCAGCAGCTATCGCCACCA